>NC_087201.1:86694730-86737230 GCF_015104395.2 Macrobrachium nipponense
AAGAGACCCAAGACATTATTCAAATTCTTTCAAAATCCTTCCCTGATATATTTTGACAAAATCGAAATATCCTATCATGATGTATAGAAACTCAAATAAAAATCGAGAGAGAGAAAAGTGTGTATGAATTAGGTATAGCCTTGAGAGATATGGATTCCAGTTTGAAGAAAATATGGCGTTGTCAGGCCTCGGCACAACTGTTGCGGACGTTGTTGTCCAAATGTCCTGCGAAATAATGAGAGAAGTCTGGCGCAGGAATAGTCATCTTGTTTGCTGTAGCGGTGTACTCACTGGGGAGGATGCGGATCTCTGATGATGGAGCTGAAGAGCCCAAGGAAAAGGAACTAGACGAGAGAATTGAGGCCTTGCGAGACACCATCCAGTTCCACAAAGAACTGCTTGTGATCTTGGACAGGATAATCGTCAGTTGCAGCAGAGCTGAGGTCGACTACTATGAAGGATGCAGAAGGTGTTGGATAGATCATTCATGAGGTGTTGCAACAACAGACCTGGCGAGAGAGGACCCACTCGCTCGAAGTTGAAACGTTGTTTCTGAAGAAGAACGATAAATAGAGAGAGAGACAGCAGCTGGAAAACAAGATAATCGAGAGCACAGAAGAAAATCAGCAGATGAAGTACAACGCAAAGGAAATTGGACATATAAACCATGAGAAGGTAGGGACCTGACCACTCAGTTGCCAAAGGCAAACTGCAGCCAGCTTCAGAGGCCTGAGAAACTCCTACGAAAGAAGGAGAAAGCTTGCAGCTCAGCAGGAGTGAAGAAGCACCGCGGGAGGCGAGGCTCATCCAGGAACAGAATGACGCGTCCGAGGTGGCGCGAAGGAAAAATCTCGAGCTCAGGTTCCAGCGACTGCTGAAGGAAGTGGAAGACCTCTCGAAGGAAAAGCGTCAACTCCAGTGTGAACTTTAGGTGGCGGAACTCAAGAGGATGAAAGGCTTCTCAAATCCTCACGAATCTCAACGGGAAAGCGCTCTAAAGGACACACATGAAAAAGGACGAACGAACGAACACACTGTCTCCGTCTGTCTCCAAGGAAGGAGGAAGACTTAGAAATCGAGAAGAGACGAGTCGAAGCCTCCGGCAGATTCTCAAACCAACCATCAACTTCAAGCATCTTTTACTCAGCCTCGACAAGAGAGACTGCCATCAAACACAAGGAAAAGAAAAAAACTTTTGGAGGAAACCAAATGTCTGGTTCGTATAGGGAGCCCTCCAAAGTGTGAAAAAGAAAACATTATAGTACAAGCTGTCAGAGACCGTCCACAAACCGTCACTGATCTGAGGGAAGTGGAAAAAGAATAAACACAAAAAATTCTGAATTCTAAATTATATATACATCAGAATATTCTGAATATACTAAATTGGAGTTGGACGTGACAACAAGACTTCAAGAAGCCACTGTAGTGCTAAGACAGAGGACCGTTCACAAACATTTGAGGTCTAAGGAAGTGGAAAGGATGTATAGCACAAGAAATTCTATAAATTTAATATATATATATCAGAAATTCCAAATATATATAAAATTCGGTTGGCGCGCACACACCCAAGAATTCAAGAAGTACCGTAAAGTGCCAATGACAGAGGGAACGTTCCACAAACACGTTATTCTTTCTAAAGGAAGTGGAAAAGCATGTAACACAAGAAATTCCTTAATATATATATATCAGAAAATTTGAATATATATAAATTCAGAGTTTAGTTGGAGCGATATAAGACTTCAAGAAGTACCGTATTTTTTAGTGAGCAGTGCCAAGAGCAGAGGGAGGCGCTCATGCTGGCTAAACAAAAACCCTCTGCAATGATTTGCCTGTGATGACACCCCAGCAGTGAGGCTTCATGCCGGTAAAAGCGCAAGGAGAGAGGACTAAAGTTTATGCTCAATTGTCGAGTATACTTTCTGATGTTTTTTCAAGTTTTTAAGACATGAAGCACACGGATGGTAGATATTATTTTCATCTTCTTGTAATAGAACAGCATCATGCCACAGTCCCGACGCATCAACTTGTATCACAAATTCTTGTCGACGTCGGAGCTTGAAGTACTGGTCTGAAGTTAATATGGCTTTACCCTCTCAAAGGATTCTGACACTCTGGAGTCCAAATAAACTTAGCTTTGGGACTAGGTAAGTCTGTCAAGGAGCTACTAAGTGAGAAATTTGGGCAGAAACGACGATAAATCCAGCCATGCCTAAAAATCTTTGTAGCTGTTTCCTGGTAATAGGTGGGGTACTAGCCTTACCGGATACCTTCTACATTAGCATTTACTGGAGCAAGAGCTTTCCCAACTTCAAACCCAAGATTACGTACAAGTTGCTTGCAAACTCACTCTTTCTCTAAGTTGCTGTTAATCCTGCTTCTGAAGTTTATTGAAAACTGTTCCTCAGAATCTTAGATGTTTTTTCCCACGTTGTAGAGAAATCACGATGTCATCTAGAGTAGACACCTACTTTTCTATGACCCCTAGCAGTTGATCCATCCTCGTTGAAATGTTGCGGGGGCATTCAGCAGACCAAACGCAGTCCAAATGGAGTAATAAAAGATGACAGCAACTCTGGCATTCATCATCTAAGGGATTGATAATATACTTCAACAAGTCTATCTTGGAAACAAACTTGGCTTGCCCAATATTACCAAAGAATGATATATAAGAGGCAAAGGATAATTATCAGACACACTGATAGAATTCAGTTCTCCTATAACCAGACAATCCTAAATGAACCATCTGGCTTCTTCACTAAACACACATGGAGAACTGAAGTGACTTGAACTGGGTTCTGCAATCCTGTTGGCCAGCAAATACTCAACTTCTTTCTCAAACATCTCGATGATACGGTGATAAGCGATTAGGCTCTTTGCTTGAAAGGTCTTCCATCTTCTGAATCTGATTTCATGCTTTGGGTCAGAATCAGTACGCCTAGGCAACATCTGAAAAAATTTCTGGAAACTTCTAATTACTTCACTTAAGTTTCACCTTGTTCAAACACTCAGGATGTTTCAGTTTATCGTCAAAATTTCCAAAATTGAGAATTATTCATTCCTGCTTTGCAGCTCCAATTCGATAGCCATCATCGTCTTCTGATAAGATTAAAGTCGTTTGGGTTACAGACACAGTTTCAGTTTTAGTTTATGAGAAATAAGTTCAAGAGCGCCACAAGTATCTTCCTTTGTTTTTCTTTCTTTTGGTGTTTCAAAATATCACATAAGTCGATCACTAACTTCTGAATTACTTGTAAGGACCTTAAAATTTTATTAGTGAGGGGAAAATCTCTTGACAGGAGGAACACTAAAACTTGTTGGACCAAACACTAAAACTTCTTAGCTTAGCCTTAGCATCAAATCTCATTTTTTATTTTTTTTTCCATTTCTCTTGACTCATTTTTTCAAGTTTCTAAAAGAGAATTTTCTGTCTCTTTCAACCTCTTCCTTAAGGTTCTTCACATACTCTCCTTGGATTTCCTCTTGAATTTCTCTCCCAATTTTCTGCAAGAATCTCAACGGTCCTCTTCACTTCTCTTCCAAAAATATCTCCCATTAGGTGAACATTCCCATACTTTCTTGGTAAGCACTCATAATGTCAAACACACATTAATGGTTTAAACCAACATCCATCTCTCTTACTCAGAACAATACTTTGTCAGCATACTTTCAATGTCTGGTGGAACCTTTCCAAGCACTCGAGTTCTGGATTGATAAGGCAGTGGAGAGCTGGTGCGTTTCACTCCTAACAAATTCATCACATCATGGAATAACTTGAAGTAAGTTGGTTCCTCTGTCACTTTTGTATATCTCTGGTATACCAAACTTTGAGAAAAAACTCCAAATCGTTTTCTCAGCGACTTCTTGGCGATCTGTTTCTAACAGGGAGCTTCTGGATACCTTTATCACAGGACACATAATGTCAACAAAATACTCATTTCCTTTCTTTGTCCTCCGGCAATGGTCCAACCATATCTATAATCACATTGCTAAAAGGGTTCTCCTCTAACTTCGATAGGGTTGTAGGGGGCTTTCCTGATGGTTTCATTCGGTTTCAGCTATTTGGCAGGTATGACACCACGACAGAACTGTAACATCTCTGTGAAGTCCAGGCCAGAAAAAAATTTTCTGATCTTCTCCACAGTCTCTGATTCCCATATGTCCAGACTCATGAGCTTACTGCAAACCAACTGCTTTCTCAACGGATATAGGAATCAAAAATTTGATGATATTTTTCGCACCATACAGCATCTCGGTTATATCTGAGGTCTATTACTTCCCACAGCAAACCTTCATTCAGATAGTAAAGGTAGGAGTGTGTTGCATCTCTTTCGATCAACAACTCTGAAGAAACAAATCAGAAACGATTGCACCCTTCTTCTGCAAGTCCAATCAGCTTCTCTCTGTCATTCTGACACAACTTCAAGCGGTTGAATCTCAATATCTGCTAACTCCGTACGTAGTTTCACTACTTGTCTTCAACACTTTGACTACTCGGAGTCTCTTCAGGAACCTCAGGTTTCTTTTTCTTCTTCTTCATCGTCGTCTTGCTTCATCTTCTTGGGAAATCTCTCTTGGTCAGCACTATGGGAAACTTCACTTCCCTGGAAACAATCTTCTAAGCACAAAGATCCTTCACTTGATCCTTCTTGGGTGTGTAAATCCCTAGTTCTTCCCTTGCAGTCGTAGTCATCTTCATATTCTGGTAGTTACACAACTAGAAAAACAGGGTGGGGTTATTTTCTCCAACGTCTACTGTAGAATAATCCTCAATAGGTTTGTCTTGCAAATACAGGACAAGGGATAATGGCACACCACCAACTCATTCCCCAACAGAACATGATACCTTCTCAAGCCAGTGAGGGGGTCTTTACAGCAAAAATCAACATCCTGTCACCAACTTCACATGACAGGTGAAGCGGGCATAGGAGTTACTTCCTCTCCCCCCAACTTTTCCACCCCTCTCCCCCTTTTTCCTCTCCACCCGCCTCCCCCCCCTCCTATACCCTTCAAATAACTGAATCTCCTGTGAGACTCTTCTCAACTGAGGGTAGAACACCGTACTACGACATTATGGATCCCCGTTCACGTAATATCTGACTGAGGTACCTGCATCTTCCTTCTTGAGTTGACAGGACCCTATAGATATATGGCTTATAACGCTCCACACTGCTAAAGCCACTCACTGCTGAGGTAACATTCCACTGGTTGCATAAACATTCAGCTTGTTAGTTTATTCTCCTCTGGAGTCTGATCTTTCCACACTGCTCTTCGTAGTTTTTCCACCTGGTTCACCTTTTACTCTTGGCCAACTGGTTTTGGATGCTGTTGATTCCGGTAAACACTCTTGACTGTAGTGTCTACTCTTCCACACTTGAAACAGAAACATTAGGTTTTCTGTAACTGTCTTGAAAAACTGGATGAGGATTTACATTAGTTTGCCTGAGGTGTCATTACCTTGTGTACGCTTGGTATTATCACTTGAAGGTTTCCCATAATTTGTTCTGTTATTTGAAAGACTAAAAACCTGGGCTGTTGTTGGACTATGAGTACTGACATTCGTAATTACGTTTACTACGTGATTATATGAATTTCACTTAGTAGTTAAGCAGCTTTGTCAAGTTTTCTTTCACTTCTCTCTCTTTAAATAGGCTCTTATATGTTCAGGAATTCCCTAAGATACTGTTCAAGAACAAGTAACTCTTCTAACTCATCCAAAAGTTAACTTAGCAGCTTCTACCCAACGTTTGAAAACCTTATCACTTTGTAAGCAAATTAAGATGTTCCCTCTCATCTTTTCTTAAATTTCGGAATCTTCATTGTAGTACTCTGCGGTCATTGGTAAACTTGTAGCACTACTGTGTTCAAGTACCTGAAGTCTTTACACTGATCAGCTGTTATGGCTAGATAAGCACTTTCCCTTTGCAAGTCTGACCATTTATCCATCTGGCACATCCCATACATGAAGCCACTTTCTCACATGATCAAAAAACTCATCTGGAGCTTTTTCAGTAAAAACTTAGGGATTAACTTCTGTACTCTTACTACATCCAAATACAGGGTCTGATTACCTTGTTAGGCGTAGACGGATTACAGGTAATGTGGATCTAGCTTTTTATCAATGTCCATTTCCCTTTCATGTCTTGCGATTCTCTTCCCTCTTTTATCCTTCTCTTTCCTCTTCTGCTGCTTTTTCTTCTTCTCTTTCTCTTCTTTCGTGTTTTTCCCGGTCTATTCTTTCCTCCTTTCAGCAGCATTTTTAGATTAATCAATTCTCCTCTACCTTCAAGCGTCTAAAGAAGCTTAAATCTGCATCACTTTTCTCTTTCTTTTATGCTTGGCTTATTTATAGAGTAAGCACGTGCTACATTCAAAATCTCTTGAGCAATTCTATCTCATCTTCACCAGTTATTCAACCAGAGTTTATCAATGATTCCATAGCAATCATCTTATTTTTGCCTTTACCATACTAGTGCACAAAACCACCACATGCACTCTGCTAAAGCGTGCTGCACTGCTAGTCAGAGTGGTTTCAGACAAAAAATTGGAGGAAGGGCTGCTAAAAAATTGCCTGTGAACATTGAAAATGAGCCATTTTCCTTCTAAGTTATCAACTTTACAATTCATACATAATGCAAAACAAAAACTATATGGTCACTCTCCCTAACAAAATATATCCCTACACCACCAGTATTTCTAGAGGATAATGAAATCTGCTTTCCCGGGGTCTCTGGGCCCATTTAAACAATGTTACGAAGTGCCAAGTATCTGCTACCATGCATCAAAATTACCTCACCAAAAAACCAGCGACACCCGAAACCTTCATAACACGTTTTTTAAACGACTAATACTCTAAAGAAACAATAGGTCCATTAAACACTACAGTATTCAGAAAAATCAGACTAAGTCATCAAAACAGGTGTGAGGTTAATCTTGTAAGTAATTAAATTAATCTAAGGGCATCACTCCATCACAACTTAAAAGTTTAAGTATTTCCCTGATTTCAGGAAGTCTAAGTACTCCCCGTTCTAAGTCCCTTCCAAGAAATTGAAGAAGCCAATAAAGTACCATTCTATGTTTCTACCTATCATCAAAAATAATCAACAATCAAAAGATACTGGTGAATAGATAAAATACTTATAAAAATTTTAAATATAAAAATTTATTAAATCAAATTATAAGTGAAATCACAAATATCAGGGGAAAAATTACTGTACTTGAAAACAAAGTAATGTTTAATTAATTCTGAATCAAATTAAGTAAAATTAAATCAAAATTAATTTATCACAAAATTCAAAGAAAATTATTTCAATTGAAATTCAAAGTGTTAGGCAATAATTGAAAATTTGAAATTAATTCACAAGTGCTAAACAACAACAAAACTTGAAAAGAAATTTCTAAGAAATGCAAAATTCAATTCACAAATTAAATTGAATTAAATGTGCAACGATGAAGCAATGAAAATAACTAGTCAATTAAATTGGAATGTAAATGAAAATATTAAAATAAAAACCCCACTTCAATAAGAACATTAACAGTGCACAAACATGGAACAATCACAAACACAAAAAATACGCAAATGTGTAAAAGTTGTAAGAATCTTTTTAACTCAAACACTGTAACCAACAGTTTTACCAAACCTTAATAACACTGTTATTAGTTAACCACAGTTCCTATCAATTAGTAGTTAACCAAAATCCCATCCATTTTAGTTGACAACTAATAAAAATATAACACTTACCTTTTGTATACCAATTCTGCCTTCTCTTGACTGCAGCTTGTATATCACACTTTCACAAAAACCAGGCGCCGTTACGAAAATTATGTTTGTCAGATTCAAAGGAAGGACATTAAAATAAACTAAATAAAAAATCAAAGAAATATTCAAATATGAAAATTCTAAGTTAAGATGACCAATGCACGTTCCGGTTAACATACTCTTAAGATGTGGAGGAGAGAGAGAGAGAGAGAGAAGAGAGGAGAGAGAGAGAGAGCTATCTAACCACTGAGGTTCTATGATCTAATGAAATCTTTTCCCTTGCGACAACTGGACTGAGGTGGACAAAAAACGATTTGGCACGAATGCTCAGTTTAGACTTCGAAATCTGACGCAATCTCACATACAAATATGCAAATCTCCATGTGGCTTTGATCAAAAGACATACATGTCCAAGACAAAGTATGTAGAAAAAAAACAAATATGTTACTCTACTCGATCAAAACGGAGGCGAGCGACAATTAAGATTGACCATGTTTTGATAACAACGCCAAGAACTCAATTCTCTCGCTATCACATGCGTGACAGAATTAGGAAAGCAAAAGGATTCTCGCAGACCCTCTAATCTGTAAAGTGTCGACATAAAAAGTTAAAACATTCGTAGTTTCGAACAGACAGAGAATCTATCTCTTTTACATTCTACTTTATAACTATATATATTCTTTTCCATTATGTAATGCGAAATCTGAACACACATTTAAAACATCATATTCTTAAGCTATCTAGGAATCTAGAAAATGTTGTAAAATCTACATGACATTTCAAAGAAGAGACAAATATGCATTTGAAAGTAGCAATATATAATAATAATAATAATGAATAATTAAATAATAATAATAAAATATATATATATATATATATATCTATATAATATATATATATAATATATATATATATATATATATATATATATATATATATATATATGATATGTGTGTGTGTGTGTATGCTATGTATAATGTACATATATTGATGTAAAGGGTGCAGTGAATGTGGGGCCACTCAATGGGTGCTGGTGAGCTTTTTTGTGGGTTATTACTGGAAAAAAAATTAGGAAGTAAATAAAACAGATTTTCCAGAAAATATAGACAATTTTAGTCAAGTGCTTAGAGCAATATAGAAATGTAGCAGCCGTAGAAGGAGAAAAACTAGGAAGAACGACACTGTCCTACAACATAAGTTTTTGTAGGAGATGAAGCCTAAACCATTTTTTTATTCCAATTACAGATTACCAATAAGCCAGAACCCATAGTTGACAAATTTGATAGAAGAAATGAAAGAGATGGAGTAGTAATTCTCTAATCTCCAACAATCTCTCCATTGTTGTTGTTCAAAAAAAGATGGCAGTTGGATGGTTGTAAAATAGATATAGAAAATTTATCACACAACAGGGTTCAGATAGAATCCGTTGACGGTAATCAAAGATATGTTAGTCAAATTAGAAGGTTCAGTATTTTCATACTTAGACCTCCTCAGTGAGATATTGGCAGTATCTCTAGATGAATAATCCAAACAATTCAGTAGCCTCAGCGACATAAAGAACATATACACTGAAGTAATGCATTTGGACCACATCAGCTCTTACGTTTGTAGATTAATGTTACAAAATTCTAGGAGGACATAAAACATTAAGCAAGGCAGGACTAAAAATTAAATTAAAGAATGTCAGTTCCTGTGAAGTCATTAGAATACTTTTGGTCATCTAACTAAGTGAAGACGGATCTGCGCATGCAAGCAGGTAAATAAAGGCAATGATTGATTATCCAGCTCCCCGCTAATTGAAAGCATTTAAGGAGATTCGTTGCGATGTTGGGACATTATAGACCGTTTATAAAAGGATTTTCTACTATCGCCAAACCTTTGACAGAATGGACCCAAAAAGATGTTAAATATAAATGGAAGAATGAACACGAAAACATCCTTTCAAAACATTAAAGAACAAAATGACTAGGGAAACCCTTTTCGGTCTACCCCAGATTTTCAAAAGATTTTTATTAGCTGGTTGCCTAGAGTACAGGGCTAGGAGCTATCGTTCGAAAGGCCAAAACTAGAATGAGGGCAGGAGCAGTATACTATGCCAGTTAGAGGTTTTAAACCCAGCAGAAAAACACTATAGTACAACCGAAAGAGTGTTTAGGTATATTTGGGGTGGTTTAAAATAAATTTAGACATACTTTAGGTCATAAAGTTAATGTGTTACTGATCATAAAACCGATTTGTAATTTGCCTTAAAAAAAGAACTTCCACTAACAACATGAAGTTCAATAGAAGGGTTCCTTAGTGTATTAGAGTTTTGCTTCCAGCAGTTAAGATATAATCAGGGAAACTTAACACCTTGGCAGATGCATTATCCAGATCTCAAGAAAGGACACAGAAAATGCTTACAACATAATACATTTGTTTTAGTTGTCAAGTTGGTAGATTTAGATTAGAAAGAGTGAAAGAACTAGAACAGATAAAGATCCAGAAATCAGACGAAAAGTAGGACAGCTATAATAGATGAATCCATAAAACCTTGATTTTCACTTAAATGGTTTTGTTGTATAAATACCCACAGAAGGAAAAATGGTCGCTTCTCGACAATACAATATCCCAAAACCATTAACAAGGAGAAGTTTTGAAACTAACACAATCATATAAGTTGCAGGGACATCCAGAATTAAAAAGAAAAACTAGAATAATAACCAGGAAATTATTTTGGGTCACATTGTAGTGAAGATGCCAAGAACTTTGTACAAAATTGGCGTAGTTCAACATAAAGGTAACGTAAATAGAAAAAGCTCCACTGAAAAATATCCATCAGAATTAAAATCCATTTCAAGTAGTAAACTATGGACTTTTTCGCTCCCATTCCAACAACTATTAAAAGAAACAAACAAAATATTAGTCTTCTTAGGACTATTTTTTAACTAGATATGTTAAAATCACCCCTGGTAAGAAACAGCAGAGATGCACCTACCAGTAGCCGAAGCTCTTAAATCTAGAATTATAACCGGACATTCATGTCCTCAAGTTCTTCTATCTGATAATGCTGCTGAATTTTATAGTGATCCTTAAAGAAAATTTGTGAATGTAGAAGTAAATAAATATCACATAACAGATATAAAAAACCCATTTTCAAATGGATGCAGTAGAACGAATCATCTTAACATAAAAAGACATATCCGAAACTTAGGATTGGCACTTTAGCTCTGAAGACATACAGTTCACATTGAAAATACTGTAAATGAGACGAAGGAGATATCTCATTATTTGCTACATGGCTATCGGAAAAGAATGCCTAATACTCGTTTCTGGGTGATGCAAACACCACCCAGACATACTAATAACTATGATGACTATGTTGCATGAACAGCCGTACTTACAAGACTATATGCAGGACAAGAGCTAGATAATGACGTACATAAGACTCAAGAAAAATGCTATAACAAAAAATACACGATAATACCAGACAGTACAGTGGGAAAACTCAAATTATGTTAAGAATCATGATCCAGAAGTCCAAATGTAAAGGTTCTCCCAATACTGGGCTATAGAGTAATAGGAAGTGTTAAAGTAAATGTACGTGATCTAAAGGAAAGGTAGTTCACGGAATCATGTAAAGGTAGTGAAAACAGATCCATGGTCTCTACTGAAGATATAGATAACATAAGAAAAGAAAAATACTGTAAGAAAATCCAATACAACGATGTCGACCTAAGAACTGAAAAAAAACAAAAAGGGAAAGCTAAAAATTGTATATAGTACTATGTAAATAGTGTTGGACTGAAAATAATCATAACTGTGATTTAAGCAGTGAATTTATGTGTCTATATATTAAGAAAATATGATTAAGTCTGATTTTTCAGAGGCAATCATGCGGCTCATCATCAGCACTAGTTTTATTAGGACTAATCTCTCAGAAGTGGCGATAAGAAAGTAGCCCTGTTAAAAGACATGGAAATATCAAAAATGATCAAGGACCTTGGAATAGTCCTATAAGTAGATATTTCCCACAGTGCTCAAAAGTGAAAAGTTGAACTAAGAGATATCCAAAATAGTATGAAAGCAAACCTACAGAAGGTGATAAAACGTGGCAGTGTCATTATGAAAAGCTGAGCTTATGAACATAGAATAACCACTGAGCTCATGTCCAAAAGATACCCCTTACCCTTCATTGGAATGCTGTAAACAGTGTTTGGGTTGCTACCGAAGCAAGTGTCGAACAAGAAAAAGGAAATATTGGACAGACTGAAAAAGTGGGCAGCCGCACGGGGGACACAGTGATAATAAAGGATTGCCTCTCACAAAAAAGAAAAAAAAATGAAAGCCTCCATAAGTAAGTCAAGTAAATAAGGAATGTAAACAAAAGAAACTCAATAATAGAAAATTAAAGTTTTTAGAAACCTTTGCAGGAAAGTGAACGTGATGTTACAACACGAATCACTCCAAAAGAATTAGAAGAACATTATAAGTTTATATAATGAGGAACATTGAGACCTTAGTAGAAGACATTCTCATGTATTGTAATTTGATTAATTGCCAAAGTAATCCATGGACAGAATTATTTTAGTTTCTACCTTAAATACGAAAATTCAAATGGCTAGCTTCGTTATCCCTCTCCATGTTATATGAAAATCATATCATTATTAGAAAGGGCCTTAGTGATTCATTTGCATTGGAAGAACATGGATTAATATTAGCCTTTTAACGGCATGAACAATTCAATGTATGCGTAATTTGATAAAGAAAAAGAGTAATATATTGTGGTATGCTAACTTATATAAGACGACCAATGATAATTCTTGCATCCAAAAGTTGATTTTAAAATAAAATCAAGAAAATAGAAAGGATGTGTGTACACAGTAATTAATAAGTCATTTGAACTCAACTATAGTTAATGAATACTTTGTCATTCCATTAGATACTGTTCTAGCAAGAGTTCCTTGTCCTAATGTCACCACTCAACTGAAATGAAAGAATATAAGTCTTTGTAACAACATGTAAGTTAATTATACCAAATCATATACTAGAGCCACACATTTAACCTGATATCATTTCATCAAAAACGCTATGCATATAAGGATTTACACTTTGCAATAGACGAGTTTAAATTGTCTTAGCTAGGATAAAGGAACCTTCGCGAACTTGAATTTATGTGATAACATACTTGTATACGAAAAACAGAACCACATTCTTTCATTTATTAGTCTATGAAATAGTAGTTCACTATGTGCTGTTTGTCAAACATAGTGAGGCATGTTGATTATCAGAAAGATGACAAGGGATATGATAGGAAAGAAAAGAAATGTCTATAATTGACGTTTAATATTCCACATTCATTTCGAACTTATTTTTCCTTCAGAATTGTATTCTGAGTTTTCATTTATTAGCTTATGGATTTAATGCATTTTTATTTTTGATATATTTTAAATTTGCATGCTTTTGTTTTACAATTTTATTACACTTATCCTGATTCCAGAGTTGGATGACAATATGATGGCGTATTTGTTGACTCTTAAATTTTTTTTTACATATCCATTTTGTTTCATATATATATATATATTATATAGATATATATATATAAATATATATATATATATATATATAGAATATATATATATATATATGTAGATAATTAGACATGAAGGCAATGGTTTTGTAGGTGACCGAGGATGTAATGATAGCTATAAGAAATAGTAGATAGGTAGCGTAAAAACACGGAAGAGAATAATCAAAGTTACAGAGAAAATAAGAGAAAGAGAAAGAGAAGGAGAGAAAATAATAAGCGCTAATGTCAATGAAAATAACGAAAAGAAAGAGGAAGAGATAGAGAGAATTGAGGCTTGGGTGTGAGCCACAAACTTGATCAGCAAACCTAGTCACAGGAAGTCGAAACCATAACACCATCGCAATTAAAAGCTAAAGACCGTCATAAAAAGCTCTTGACCTGTGACTCATTAACAAAACTTACTCAGCTCATCGATAAGGAGTTCCACCTCCAGGAGAGGTATTAACATGTTAAAGTATGACTCGGCCTGGAAAAGGAAGGAAATTAAAAGTTAACCCCACCTAAAAGGGATGGGGAAAAGAAAGGAAGACCGCTCACGAATCAAGAATCCAGTTGGGCGGAGAACCAGTATCTGCACGCCAAAGGAGGTGGGCCGAATTCGAAACCGAGGGTGGCTACTTTGAGAAGGACAGAAGCCGCAGAGCAGGACCGACAGCCGCGTTGAGGTACAGAAGCAGAAATATTGCAGGTCCACAATAGATTTATAAGGTTGTAGTTTGTACGTGGTAAACTCTAATTCTCTTGCACAGTAAGAAGAAACTCTCTGTTCGTCTCATTCAAATTCTCCTAAGAGACTTAGCATAGTAAGATAACTGTCCAGTCAGAACTAACATTAGGAAGAAGCAAAAAGTAACATAGAACTTAGACCTCTTACAAAACGAATTATCAAGAAAAAGAAGCAGGTAAGCATCAGCACACACACACACCACACCACACCACACACACACACACACACACACACACAATTATATTATATATAAATATATATATATATATATATATATATATATAATATATACATTATATATATACATATAAATTCATAAATATATATATATACATAGTAAATAAATTAGATTCCTATGCAAACGAAATGATTTCACCTATTACTAATACAACGGTTAATCTGCGATAAAATACAATCTTCTCTCTCTCTCTCTATCTTTCCTTAACACTCTAAGATTACGCTATCTCACTGCAAAGCTTTAAAACGGAAAGAAGGAAAAATGAAGAAATTCCGACGTTCGGGCCGATGAGGAGAGGATAGAGCGATTTCAGCATTTTACACCCAAGAGGACCAAGACATTATTCCAAAATCTTCCAAAATCCTTCCTGATCTATTGTGACAAATTGAAATATCTATTCAATGATGTATAAAAAACTCAATGAAAAATCGATAGAGAGGAGGAGTGTGTATGAAACTCTAGGATACCAGGCCTTGCGGAGATGTGAATTAAATTGAAGAAAAATATGGGTTGTCAGGCCTCGGCACAACTGTGTTCGACGTGTTGCCAAATGTCCTGCAAATAATGAGAGAGTCTGGGCCAGGAATAGGCATCTGTTTGTTGTAGCCCCCCTTGTGTGTGTACTCATAGGGAGGATGCGGATCTCTTATGAGGAGCTGAAGAGCCCCCAAGGAAAAGGAAAACTAGACGAGAGAATGAGAGCTTGCGAGACACCATCCAGTTCCACAAAAGAAACTGCTTGTGATCTGGACAGGATAATCGTCAGTTGCAGCAGAGCTGAGGTAGAATACTATGAAGAGATGCAGAAGGCATTGGGTAGATCATTCATGAGGGGTGCAACAACAGACCTGGCGAGAGAGGAACCCACTCGCTCGAAGTTGAAACGTTGTTTCTGAAGAAGAACGATAAAGAGAGAGAACCAGCACTGGAAAACAAGATAATCAAGAAGTCACAGAAGAAAGAATCAGCAGATGAAGTTTACAACGCAAAGGAATTGGACATATAAACCAAAGGCAAACTGCAGCCAGCTTCAGAGGCTCTCGAGAAACTCCTACGAAAAAGAAGGAGAAAGACTGCAGCTCAGTAGGAAGTGAAGAAGCACCGGCGTGGAGGCGGAGGCTCATCAGGAACAGAATGACGCGTCCGAGGTGGCGCGAAGGAAAAAATCTCGAGCTCAGGTTCCAGCGACTGCGAAGGAAGTGAAGACTTCTCGGAAGGGAAAGCGTCAACTCCAGTGTGAACTTCAGGGATTGCCAGAATCAAAGGACGAAGGATCTCAATATCCTCACGAATCTCACGGGCAAAGCGCCCTAAGGACACACATGAAAGAGACGAACGAACGAACACACTGTCTCGTCTGCTCCAAGGAAGGAGGAAGACTTTCGAAATCGAGAAGAGACGAGCCGAGCCTCGGCAGATTTCAACCAACCATCAACTTCAAGCCGCTTTTACTCAGCCTCGGACAAGAGAGACTGCCATCAAACACAAGGAAAAGGAAAGAAACTTTTGGAGGAAACAAATGTAGTTTCATTAAGGAGGCCTCTCCCAAAAGTGTGAAAACATTATAGTGCAAGCTTGTCAGAGGACCGTCCACTAACCATGTATTGATCTGAAGGAAGTGGAAAACCGCATGTAAACACAAGAATTCTAAATTCTGAATATATATTATTCAGAATTCGGAATATATAAAAATCCAGGGTTGGAGCGAAAACAGAGACTTCAAGAAGTACGGAAAAGGCCAATGACAGAGGACCATCACAAAACTTTTATGTTTAAAGGGAAGTGAAAAAGATGTAACACAAGGAAATTCTAATATCTAAATTATATATATCAGAATATGTATGAATATATATGAACCAGAGTAGTTGGAGCGAAAACAAGACTTCAAGAATTACCGTTATTGGTGAGCAGTGCTAATGAGCGGAGGGAAAGCGATCAGGCTGCTAACAAAAAACCCTTTGCAAGATTTGCCCTGTGATGACACCCAGCAGTGAGGCTTCATGCCGGTAAAAGCGCAAGGAGAGAGAGAGACGAAGAGGAGAGAGAGAGATAGAGAGATGGAGAGAGAGAGAGAGCTGGAAGTGATGTTCGATAGTTTTTGCTGCGAGGAACGAAGAGAAAATTATGTATTTTGAAATATCTTTGCTTTGTAAATCTTTAGAAGAAATGGAATTTTGACGGAAATAAATATGTTAAAACTGTTTCTACCGTTTTATTGTTTTCTCGAAGCCCGGGATCTTGGAAGTACCAGCAAAATCACAAAGGATTCCTTGAAGCGCCAGGAAAGGCACAGGATTCATGAAGTACCAGTAAAAATCACAAAGATTTCTTGAAGCGATAGGAAATCACAAGCCTTCCCTGAAGCCCCAGGATAATCATACGGACTCTTTGAAGCCCAGGAAACGTAGTTCCTCGTGGTGAATATTCCGAAATCTTATTGAGGAAAAACTTTCACCGAAACTAAGAGTCGCAAAATTCTGGCGGTATTACATATCCTGTCCCTCCAGATGGCACAGATGGAGGACCTGAAATTCTGGTGTAATCCTCACTTGCTAATATCACTTCTATCGTTACTTGTAGTACTAGGCATTTGAGAGATAGCAACTTTATCGAGGATCCAGTAGGATGGGCACTTGATTGCCGAGACGTTTTTAACTTTGGATTTAAAGATTGCATCTCCGATCTCAACGTCATACGTGACGTTTTTGCATGAAGTATCGCACTGCGGTATATTCTTTCAGTTGGCTACACATCCAAGTATTACTATTATAAACTTATTGTAAACCATGTTGTATGTACCTCGTCAACGAGCATACCTGCTGACCCCGTTCATTCTTGATTCATAGAAACCAGTGGGCTGAGTCAGCGGAAATAAAATTTTTATGATTTAAAATTGTCACTGATCAATTAAGTGAGAGGTGAAGAATAGTAGTTTGAAGAGGCAAAAAGAGTGTTATAACACTTACTAAATGGGAAATTAACATATCGATAATAACAATGGTTAAAAACGCTTCAGACAATTTGTAATGTTTGTTACTAAAAGAATTAATTAATAACAACAGAAAACAGTATTATAACTGTCATATCGTGAGACAATTTGAAGCGATACACGAATGGTAAAAGTCAGGAACATAAAGGGATCCATTCCTGTGGCATTTCCCTATGGCAATTGTCATCAGCTGCCCATGAGTGCCCCACATTCACTGCACCCTCACATCAATATATATACCGTATACTACATATAAGATCTATATATATTATATATAGATAATATATAGATTTATTATATATACATATAATATATGTGTGTGGTCGTTGTGTGTATACTGTTATATATTGATGTGAAGGGTGCAGGAATGTGGTCCCTTCCCCCCCCCCAATGGGCTGTGGTGAGCTTTTCTTTGTAGGTTTATTAATGGAAAAAATATAAGGTTTGTCAATTCCATTGTCATTATCTAGAGTTAAATGGGAGATTTTTCAGCGTGGAAAAAAACTGCTTTTAGATTGAAGAGGCTTCAATAATGAAGTGATGATAACTTGCTACTATCAATAGCATTTTTGGTAGCTGAACAATAAATTGCAATTGGTATTTTTTTTCTTTTTTTTTTGACGTTATGTTAAAAGAAAGCATTCTTTAAACTGACGTAAATGCGATCAAAGTCGAAAAAACACGTAATCTTTTAGCCGAGATGTATTATAAAATGTCACTTATCAAATAAAAAGAAACGATACGTTTACGTCACACTATGTAAATATGTAATAACAACCGTCACTACTTCTACAAACAAATGCACAATCTGAAAAAGACAGAAGGAAAAAAATGGGATAATTTGTCCTTAGAACTTCTGTATCATTCAAGTTACTCCGGCAACTTGTGGTATAGATGAGGAGACGATTCTGTGACGTCACGCATACCTTATTCGAGCGTCTTGGCTGTTCTTCCTTACGTTAGTTTCCAACGGAATACTGCCAGCCAGCGTAGGAGATAATCAGATTAGGGTTTATGAAAATAATCGGTGTGCTATCCTGTTTATGGTTGGTTTATAAACTATGCTGTAGTTTGGATGATTATTGTGTTGTGGTATTATTGGGTTATTAAATATTTTTATTTTTTGTAGTTCTTGTTTGTAACTTACGTTCTTTAGTTTTGTTAATGGGGATTACCTTTATCCATACTGCTTTGTGGTTTCTATCTTTCTTAAGAACCTTCTGTTAATTTTGTTAGAACAACTTATCTGGACATTCGCACTGATTTCTCATTCAATCTATTTTAATTTCTTTTTCAGTTATCTCAGGAAGCTTTGAAATGAGTTTAGTTTCTTTAGGATTTTTTCTTAAACTATATGACCACACAAAATTCACTGTCCTATCACACAAAAGGACACAGGGTAAACAGAGTATAAACCGACACAAGTTATTGGCCAGAAGGTGAGTGCCTAAACTAAACTTTTCTTTCGTTTAACTGAGGTCTGGACCATTCCTTCTTTGTAGCTCTGTAGGGAGAAGGGAATATGTAAGGGAGAGAGAAAGCTAGAAATCTGAGGTTCGACAGGAAGAGGGGAATCACAATAAATGACAAACTAGAAGAAAAACAATGAACGGGCTAAAAAGCCAACAGATAAAAAGTAATATATATAATTATCAACTAAATACATACGTACTCAACTTAGGCATTAAATGGTGTATAAGAGATGTAAGGACAACGCTTATCATAATTTTTCTCTGTATATAATTCATCTTCGCGTTGTTCTACTTCCCTGAGAGAGCATCAGCGGGCTTTCCGTAAGTGTATAAGCTTGTATAACCACTATTGTGTACTTTAATTTTGTAGTTTATGCCTCCAAGAAACACAAATCGGGTGTAGCCGACCACTTTTACTCTCTCGCGGGATCGGTGACCACATTTCACGTTCGCATGCTGTATAATTATATTTCCCTGACTGTAATAAAATTTCCCCCCCGTTACACTTCTACCTGCCTATTTCGTCCACCTCTCACAAACTGGTGACCTCCCGGTTTGGACGGTGACCCAAGCGGTTTTGGATCAGCCATTAAAGGGTTCACTTACCGCCGCTCACCTTCAGAGATCTTTAACGGACTCCATACTGCGCCTCAGTATAGATCTCTGAAAGCTCCTACCGGGAAATAACCAAAGCCTCTAACGACTAAATACGGCATACCTGCCAAGGTGTGTTTCAGGCGTTTCCTCAAACGGTTTGGACCGCATTCACGACTCTGTCGGACCGTTTTGTGAGAGAGGACAAGGGCGCAAAACCCAGTACCTCTCGGGAACCCGGGCTCCCAAGCCCAGCGACGGACTTGACACAGCGTTATCGCTCAACTTCTGTCAAATTGCCCTCCAACGCTGACCCGTCTTCCTGGTTCTTCCGAGCCGAAGGGGCAATTCCGGATCGCGGGGCTCACAAACAATAGTGCTGCAGGCGGACTCGTCGCAGGGCTATCCCGACAGAGGTGTTCGACCGAATATCAACTGGCTGACCGGTCGAGCACGAATCGGACTTATCACGCTAGACGAGAATAAAAAGAAAGCTTTGCCAGCCTATCGTGCCCCATCGCTGAAAGGGCCGCCCGCGCCGCGACCTAGTCGCGACCCCAGGGCGGCGCGACACCCAGATGCCTGAGGACACTGTGATGGGCCTCGGTCCGTACTGCCGAAATAGGCCCGACGACAAAAGGTAGAGATCAGCTGAGCCGCTGAATATTCATGCGGCAACTCGGCGGACGCCCGAAAGCAGCTGACCGACGCGTAACACCCTAGAGGACGACGAACTACTAGATGTGAAGCAAAGAAAGCTGACGTTGTCGAACAAATGCCGCGAAGCTCGCCGCCCACCCAGGATCCTCCGTGATGTGCCTGGCCGCAGAGAAGGAAAGAAGACGACGACGACCCCAACGCAAGAGATCGGTGCCGTTATCCCAAGGGAGGTCCTCCCAACGCAGGCGGGGGGGGGAAGGTGCAAAAACTCTCGGTGCCGCTTTTTTTTTTTTCCACGGAGGTCGGGAGATTCGCCAAGAGGTGCGGGAAAAGCCCTTGCACATTCCAACAGCAAAAAACATGGCCGGCAAACAAAACCAAGCCGCCCGTGGCAACGGCCGCGGCGGAACCACACACCGTAGGGTTCTACGTCCCCGCGACGCGATCTCCGGCCGGAGGA
This sequence comes from Macrobrachium nipponense, assembly GCF_015104395.2. Taxonomy (NCBI): domain Eukaryota; kingdom Metazoa; phylum Arthropoda; class Malacostraca; order Decapoda; family Palaemonidae; genus Macrobrachium; species Macrobrachium nipponense. The sequence continues at coordinate 86,715,196 of NC_087201.1, forward strand.
TGTTGGTGGATTACGGGGGCAATGCCCACTCGCTATTCCCGCCGTCAGGAAAAGACGTAGCGCACTGAGCCGACAACAACTCCATAGGCGCCACAAACGGGACCCCCATCAGTTCCTACGGCACGAAAGCCCCTCGAGATATCCATCTTGGGGCGAAACTACGTCTGGGAAATTCACAATCGCGGACGTCAGGATCCCGCTACTGGGGCAGATTTCCTGGCGCCAGAACGGCCTCTGGTGAGTGGGCGCAAACGACCTCCCGACACGGGGACATGCTTTCCCTTCACACTGGCAGCAGGCCGGGCGCCCCTACAATTTGACCACGCCCCCAAAACAAATCCGGCAACTCCTGCAGGAGTTCCAGAAGTCTCAAGCCAGGAACTTCGTCAGCGGCAGGGAGCCGCCAAGCACGGATAGTCAACCACATAACCACCACAGGCCCCCCGACACACGCGGAGTTCCGACGACTCCCTCAGGCCGCCTCCAGGAGGCGAAGCAGTGCGTTCTCGGAGAGGAACGTAATGGCATCTGCAAGAAAAGCACGAGCCCTTGGGGCGTCGCCCTGCACATGGTACAGAAAACCTGACTGGCACTGGAGGCACTTGGGAGACTACAGAAGACTCAACCTCGCTACAATCCCCGACCAATACCCCTTGCAAACATGCGGGATTTGACAAGGCGCCCTACATGGGGAGAAGGTCTTAACCAAAATGGCACCTCTTTAAAATCCTATTTCCAGGTTCAGTGCACCCCGAGGATGTCCCAAAAGACTGCCATCATCACGCCTTTTGGCTCCTTCGTATTCATTACTCAACTCGGCCGGAGGAATGCAGGGGCCACTCCCAGCGCCTGATGGACAGCATTCCTGGGGGACCTGCCCTTCTTGCGTCTGCACGTCGACGATATCTTGAGTTTTCAAGGTCTTGAGGAGCACCTACATCACGTCCGAGCGGGTCCTGAAGCGCCTGCAGGGAAAACGGGATGGTCGTCCGTTTTCTACAAAGGCACCTTCGGCGCGAGAAGGTGGACTTCTAGGACAACGAATCTCCGCGAAGGGAGTGCGCCCCATGGCCTCGAAGGTAGGCGTGGTGCAGAAGTTCCCACACCAACCACGGTCAAGTCCTGAGGAGTTCATCGGATATGGTCAATACTTTACCGCGATTCATCCCCGCCGCGCCTTGCCACATGTCGCCTCTAACAAGGTCTGAAGGGAGAAAACCAAAGGCCCTAACGTGGGGAGGCCGAACAAGAGAAGGATTTCAACGAGCCGAAGAGGGCCCTCGCCAGAGGCGGCGACATTATTGCCACCAAAGACCCTGTGCACCTTTACGCCCCACACCGACGGCCAGCAACGTCGCCTGCGGGGCTGTCCCGAGCAGATGTCCAGCGGCGGCCCAAGCACCGCCTTCTACAGCAAAAAAACTATCAGCGCCGAGACGAGGTTACAGCACAGTTCGACCGCGAATCCTGGAGTGTACCAAGCAGTGCGACATTTCCGCTACCTCCTCGAGGGCTCCCCCTTTCGATCAGGACGGACCACACCTTTGGTAACGCCTTAACAAGGCGGGGCGACGCTGGTCAGCGAGACAAACAGAGGCACCTAGCAGCCATCGCAGAGTTGGTGTTGCACCATCAAGTACGTGCCTGCGAGAAGGAACCCCGTGGGCAGACGCCATCAGAGGATAGAATCAACGCCGTGCGTCTCGGGGTGACTCGAAGACCTCGCCGGAAAAGCTGCCGAACGGAGGACTGCCGCATACCGCACTGCTATCACCGCCTCAAAGTGGGAAGACGTGCCCTTCGGACCCGCAGCATGAGCTCCTCTGCGAAATCAGCACGGGTACGCCGCGCCGTCGATCCCAGCTCACGAAGGAAAAGCGGTTCGACGTCATACAACGGACTCTCGCCACCCTCGGGCCGGACGACTGATGCGCCCCTGACGGAGAAGTTCGTCTGGTTCTGGCATGTAATTCGAAGGACTCCCTCGAGTGGGCCAGGACCGCGTGCCTTGCCAAACTAGCAAAATCAGTCGGCACACGGAAATCAGGCGTGGAGGAAATTTCCGCAGCCCGAAACGGGAGATTCGGCCACATCCAAATAGGACGACGTTGGCCCCAGCCCCCTTCGGAAGGCGCAGGTACCTCCTGACGGTTAATCGAATCGGCTCCACCAGACCGGCACGAGGGCAACGCCGATGAGGAGGCGACCACGAAAGCATGGCCGAAAGCACTCCTCGCCAGCTGGATCAGTCGATTCGGAGTGACAGACGAATAACGAAAGACCGCGGACCAGTTTTCCTGTCGGAGTTGTGGACTGCCCGGGCCCGCCTCAAGGGAACGCCGCTTACATGCACCACCGCCTACAACCCAGCAGCTAACGGCATGGTGGAGAGAGGATCCACCGTTCGATCAAGCTTCATGATCGCGCGCTTGCCGACGAAAATTGAAGAGCCAACTACCGTGGGACTCTCGGTCTCAGGACTGCCCCAGCGGCAAACGGCGAGGCATCACCCGCGGAGAAGGTATACGGGGGAGCCATTAACAGTCCCTGGCGAGTTCTTCCCGACCAATGCCGACGATCGCTGACGTGTCTCCATGCCAGGCTCCGGGAATCCGCCGGGAAGTCACGCCCTGCGTCAAAACCTTCTCCGACGAACCAAACGTTCCTCCCGAAGGCCCTATCATCGTGCAAGCACGTTCTTCGGCAGGGATGACGACCGCCGCCGACTCTAAACGAGACCCTACCGCGGTCCCTTCAGAGTCCTAGACGCACGACAGGATATCTCTTATCCATCACGTTGGTTCGCGAGGACTGGGTTCTAATTCGATCGCCTGAAACCAGCCCCTTCATCATGGAAGAAGGACCTCGCAGACGCGGATTCCACAGGCGCTCAGTCTTCCCGGAAAAAAAAGCAGACTCCTTCGATCGCCCAAACCTCCTAGCCGTAGCCGCGGCCGCCCTCGAAAGACGGTCGAACCACCTGAGGATCACCTCAGGGGAGGCATCCGTCCGAAACCCCGAGGAATCTACCCACAGCAAACTAATATCACGCACCCGAGGCGCCTCCGCCGTTTTTCCAGTTCGCTCCTCGAGTGACTACACGAAGTACAAGAAAGTCAGCCAACAATCATACCTAATATTGTCTTAAGGGGGGGAGTATTGTAAGGACAACGCTACTCATAATTTTCTCTGTATATAATCATCATTCGCTGTTATTACTTCCCCCTGAGAGAGCATTCAGCGGGCTTCCGTCAGTGTATAAAGCTTGTATAACCACATATTGTGTACTTTGATATTTGGCATTTTATAGTCTCTCAAGAAACACAAATGGGTCCGCCGACCCACTTTTACTCTCTTCGCGGGTCGGTGACCACTTCGTCCGCTAATGCTGTATATTTATATTTCCCTTGACCTGTAATAAAAATTCAACACTTCTACCTGCCTCTTTGTTCCACCTCTCACAAGGAACAATAAGTACATTCGTTGCCGGTGTTCCAAGCAGGGTCTTGAAATTATTGAAATCGAAACCACTCTGTAGTATGATATGAGAATAGTGAATGGCATCTAATCTTGAAGGTCACAAAACGAAGATCAAGAACACTGAACATTTACAGGAGAGGAAGTCGCATATCCAGAGAGGAACGTACGAAGTAGCTGGACTTCAAGGTACGTTATGCTATCTCGTATATCATTCTAAGACACTGTCCAATATCCGTCTAGGCACTGTCCATTATTTCAGCTATGACTTAGGCGTGAATTATTTACCTGAGAATCATTAACACCTCGCTTGACTAGGGTCCCACACCTGTCAAATTACGTGAAAAGACACTTGACAATGCAAGCAATTACCCAACTGTGGACGTTTAAGCTATAATTAATGTTTAAAACACAAATTTTTCACTGCATGATGGTTGATTTTACAATCTTAAGTTTGTTGTGTTGCCTCAAAGCAGATGGTGAAGTAGAAAAACCACCACACGAAGTAAAATTTGAATACAAGAAACCTAGGAATCAGAAATAACAAAAATTCCAAGGATTCCAAAATGCTATGCCTTAGCGACTAGAGTTAAATACTAAATTGCCCTTCCTTTACATTTTATAAGAAAAATTTTTAAATTTCCCTTTACAAGCTCCACCCTTTTTTCTTCTGATTCTTCTCAAGGACCACCTAGTCCTCATAATTGGTTCAATCTTCAACGCATACACTTCCGGCGGAGACATTTTAACGAATCAGGGTGTATGCTGAGAGAGTCGTTACTACTCAACTGTTACGTGTGCAGGTCAGAGGATTTGCTTGCATCATTGATTTTTGTTATTCGCTCGGTTCCTCTTCTGTGTTTTACGAAGGCGTCGCATTTCAAAATCCTGTTTTGTGTTCCGTTTCTACCTCTCTCTCTACTTCATTACTTTATAACTCTACTAGCAGATTTCCAAGCTAAATTCCTACCTAAACGATTCCTACAGACTTTCTGACTGCTCTTTTAACAATTGCTTTCAAGCTCTCCAAGGTTTTTTTAAGGGTCTTAAACTCTTTGAAAACGGTAGTTTGTTCACATAAATCGATCACTAGCAAAAAGAAACTGTTAAGAGGATTTTGTTTTTGGGAAAGGACTTCCAGCAACTGGGGGAAAGTAATTAGTTTATGCTAAAAAAACTATGGACTATTCAAGGGTATGTCAAACTTACAATGAGTAAATTGAGTCGGTGCAGGGGATATATATGCATGCATAGCTCTTGAAAGTTTATTGACTGCAGATGTGGTTGCTTGGAAAAATAGGTTTACAAATAATGTTGCAGCGGAAGTTTTTAATATTTTTTTTACTTAGGTCTTTGTAGAAGATTTTACAAATTCTTATAGTTATTATTTCTTGTAATTCTTTGTAGATTACGAAGTGTCGTTAGGCCTACACTGTAGTTGAAAGTTAATTTCCCTATTAGTTAATTTCAGTATTCACAAACTGAAGTATGAGAGCAAATATTATTTTTAGCTTTTATATTAAAGTCAACTCCTATTCTAGTTACGCATTTTTAAATTTAAATTAAGTGCAATTGGGAGAGGAAGTTCGCGCTTACTCCTGGAACTGTTGTATGGGTCAAATACACGGCATTGTAATTTACAAAAGATTTCTACCCAGATTAGCAGTAAGTTAATTAATATTGTTTTCATTTCTGTAAGCAGATTCATTAAAAAGGTAAAATTCAAGCCATTAATTAGTGGCGTGAGTTTCGTTTAGCACTAATAGCCTCGGATTTGCCTACTATCAGAACTTTATTTTGTGCGGATGGTTTTCCAGAGCTAAGTTATGTTGTAATTGGTAGGGTTTTTGTAAGTAGGTAGTTCGAGTTATATGATCGTTACCTGCTTCTTCTCCTTGACTAATTAGTTGCAGTCTGGTTCCTATCTTTAAATTATGCTTTCTTCTTAAATGTTAGTTCCGGATTAGTAATCTTTGAGTCTTAGTCTCTCGGAGAAGTTTAATGCAGGACAAACGGCAGAGTTTCTTCTTTAGGTAGTAAAGAGTACAAGTACAAGTTACAACTATAAAGATTATAAATCTCTTTGGGGACCCTAGCAATATTGTAATTCTGTTCTGAACGATGGTTAGCAAAGGCTATCTGGCTTCTCTCTCTTCGCAATTTAAGCCACCCTCGGTTCGAATTCGGCACCACCCTCTTAGGAAGGAGGATCTGGTTCTCGCCCACTGGATTCTTGGATTCGTGGAGCAGTTTTCCTTATCTTTTCACCATCCATTTTAGCTGGGGTTAACATGTTAATTCTCCATTTCCAGGTGGAGTCAATAATTTAAATGATAATACCTCCTACTGGAAAGCGGAGCTGCATTCTGCTAGAATTGCGTGCGAGGCACCGGTCAAAGATTTTAGCACCGTCTTAAGAATTGTAATTTTTTGCCCCCCCCCCGATGGGATATGATTCAACTTCCTGTGTACTAGGTTTTGTTGATCAAATCCTGGCTCACAGACCAAACTCAATTCTCTCTCTCTCTCCTTTCCTCTCATCGTTGGTTTCACTAGAAATGCTCTGATATTCTCTCGCCTTCTGCTCTCTTTCCCTTTCTCATATTTTCACTGTACTTGATGATTCTCTCTCTCTGTTATTTACGCTACCCTATCTACTATTATTTATTATAAACGATCATTAACAATCACTCGGTCACCTACCAAACATTCGTCTTCATGTTTAATATCTATATATCTAAATGAAAAAAATGGATATACAAGAAAATATTAAAGAGTCAACAAAATCTGCCCGCCAAAAGTGCTCTCCAACTCTGGAAAGAAAGGATAAGTGTAATAAAATCGTAAAAAAAAATCATAGCAAATGTAAAAATATCAAAAAAATTAAATGCATTAAATCATAAGCATAATAAATGCAAAAACTCAGAATAAAATATCTTTCAAAAAAAATTAGAAATGATTGTGGATATTAAATGTCAATAAAGATAATTTTCTTTTCATTTCTATCAGTATCCCTTGTATCTTTCTGATAATCAAAATGCCTCAAGTGATGACAAACAAAAACAAGAGTGGACTATTATACCAGCGAGTTACAAGTGAAAGAAATGGTGCTGTCGTTTCGTATACAAGTTTTAAAAAAAAAAAATATTCATAACATAATCAAGTTCTCAAGTTCCTTTAATTCTACTGACACAAATTTAAACTAATCTATTGCAAATGTGTAATAATTATATGGACATGTGGCGATAATGGTATTTAAAGAAAAGATGTGGTTCATAGTATATGTGATTTTGTAAAACTAACTTAAATGATGTTGCACGAGACTTGATAGTCTTTCATTTCAGTTGGGTGGTGACATTAGACAAGGACTGTGGCTATAACAGGTATATAATGAAAATACAAAAAAAGTATTCATTAACTATAGTGATTCAAATGAACTTATTAAAGACTGTGTACACACATCCTTTCTTGATTTATTTTAAATACAAACTCTTGGATGCAGGGATGATCATGGTAGTCTTATGTAAGTTATTCACTATCACATATAATACTCTTTTCTTCAAAATTACACATTCATTGAATTGTTCATCAGTTAAAAAGGCTAATATTAATCATGTTCTTCCAATGCAAAATGAGTATAAGGCCCTTTCTAATAATGATCTGATTTCAATATACATAGGAAGGGAATAAACAAAAACTCGGCACATTGAAATTTTCGTATTAAAGGTAGAACTAAAATAATTCTGTCATGACATTACTTGGAATTATCAAATACAGTACATGAGAATATCTTCTATAAAGGTGCGCAATGTTCCTCAATTAATAAAATCTTTAATTAATGTTCTTCTAATTCTTTTGGAGTGATAGTGTTGGGCTAAATACCGTTGTAAGCAAGTAAGACCGCATTGAGCATGTCTTTATGTTCTTGAACACCCACTTTCACTTTCCAGTGGAAAAGGTATTAAAAACTTTAGTTTTATATCTTATTGGGTTCTTTTGTAGCATTCAGATTACTTGACTTATGAAGGCTTCAATTTTTCTATTGTTCTGCATTTGATTGTGAGAGGTAATCACTTTATTTTCACTTACCAGTTGCGGATGCCCACTTTTCCAGTCTGTCAATATTTCCTTTTCTTGTTTTCTACACTTGTTTTCGGTAGCAACTCCAAACAACTGCATTTACAGCATTCCAATGAAGGGTAGGGGATCTTTTGACCTTGATTCAGTGTGGTATCTATGTTCATGCTCAGCTTTTCCAATAATGACAGGACACGTATTATCACCCTTCTATAGGATTGCTTTCATACATTTGGATATCTCTTAGTTCACTTTCACGTTTGAGGACTGTGAAATATTAGAAGAAACTATCCCAAGGTCTGATTCATTTTGACCTTTGCAACGTCTTTTTAACAGGGCCACCTTTCTTATCTCCAACCTCTGAAGATATGAGCAATTAAAACTAGTGCAAGATGAGCCGCATGTTTGCCTCTGCAAAATAGACTTAACTAGATTTTCTTAAATATAGGGACACATTACATTGCATGCATAAATTCACAGTTATGAGATTTTCAGTCAATACTATTACATATTACTATATACACATTTTTAGCTTCTTTCAGTTTCTTTAGGTCAGACCTCGTTGAAATTGGATTGATAACAGTATTTTTCTTCTTATGTTATCTATATCTTCAGTAGGACCAGATCTGTTTCACTACCTTTACATGATCAGTGAAATACCTTTTCTCATATCACTTTTATATTACTCTGTATTTGTGTAATTTACACATTCTATTACTTCTATAGGGCCCAGTGACTTTGGGAGAAACTTTACATTTGGACCTTCTGGTTACATGATTCTTAACATAAAATTGCGTTCCCACCTGTAATGTCTGTTTGAGTGGTATTTTGTTATCGCATTTTTCTTCAGTCTTATGTAGTTAACCTCACAAAACCCATTACTGTCCGTGTAGGCTGTGTAAATGCAACAAATGACAAGTGCTGTGCTGACTTTTGATAGGGTTCCAAGAAGAAGGTAACGGAGATGCGGATCCATGGTACCGATCACTTATTTTTTCCCCATGACGATAAAGAGGTAAGTAAATCCAATGTTGTCACTGGTGAAAATGGCTAAGAACTACCTTCATTTTCATTAAAAGCCGCCCCCACTCTCCTTTCTGTAAGAAATGTATAACGAGCAGCAAATCTCTTCAACGACCTAAACCATCTTAATTTTTAAACAGGTTATTAAGGAATTGTCATCATTTTATGTAAACAAAAATATTTAAAAACTAAAAATGCAAGTAAAAATAAAAAAAATAATTTACAAACTTACCAAATTACCATATTAAAAAAAGAAACAGAGAACAAAAAATAACTTAGTGTTATTTTTTCAACATAAAAATATCAATTTTGTATATGACTTACCCAGTAATTATATAGCTGATTCCACACTGAATGGAGGTGGGATCATGGACATATTCTACTCCAAAGCATTAAATGATGTAATGAATTTGAAATAGAACAGTAGCTAGCATTGGAAAAACAATGCTTGTCGTTCCTATGAGTTAAGAGAGCTATGCAGATGAATAGCTACTGCCTTTGGTTGACGCTCATCTTAATTTGTAGTGGCGTGGCGGTGGAGCCAAGGGTTCCTTCTACTTAGGGGAAACTTTGCAGCGAGGAGGATGGTCCTATGGCTAGCAAAGGATGATAGGTGGCCTGCCCTTCCCCTGGGTTTAACTCACTAGGACTGATGAGGTATGGTGATAAAATGTTCTTGGTAGACATCAAAATAGCATCCTGAAGTCCCTTATAGCTTAACAAAAATGACTCTGTTTCAAACATTAACTGGTTCACAACCTTCGACCTGTTTAGATAATTTATCTCTGTGGTAATGTTCTGAGCTACATTGTTAACAAAGTCCTTCAGTTTAATAATCAATTCTTGGTTCTTAATAATTGCATCAATGACTTTAGTCATGATGGTACCTCGTTCTGCGGCCCACATTTCTAATTTTTCTATCCTAGCTCTATCCTTATCTACATCACTATCAGTAGCTACATCAAACAAAGTGTTTAATGCTGTACCTATAAATGGAAGGAGTGAACGCTTCTTAATTCTCTTAGGTAAAACCTGGTTGATATCCTGTCCAAGTTTCAACAGAATCGTATTATTCTGGTTAGTAACTATGACATTTTCGAGTTTACTCAGTAATTCTGCCAATTGTTGTTGTTGATGATCTACTGTGGTGATGTTAATTTTAATTACAGCGATGTCGTGTATCATCTTCACTTGGCCATGATCCCTTAAGATTGCTCCCTTCTTGATTTGCAAGAGGGAGATGCAGATATCACTCACCATGCGCAATAGTGAAATCCATTTCCTGCAAAATATATCCTAAGCAGTAAACTTTATACAACAATGTTATTGACCTGTTGCACTTGGTCCTATCTTTTCCTTAAATTGTATCTCGGAGTCACTAATGCTGATGAAGTATGGGAATCATTTACGTTACTGTTTTCCTTACTACTTGACTCCTTTAAATCTTTAAAATCTTTTAAATGTTCTTCTGACCAAATGTCGGAATGTACTATTTTAATATGGTTCCAACGTGCAACAGTTTCATTTAAAGTTGATTCATGCATTAGCTTAAATTTATTTAACTTTAACCTTTCTATTACTTTATATGGACCTTGGAATTTAGGACTCACTTTGACATTAGGTCCTTCAACTTTATGATTAAGCACCTATACTTGTTGCCCTATTTTTAAATCTGGGACTGCTGATTTCTGGTTGTAATACTTACTAGACTTTTGATGTAACTCCTTCAATCGAGCCCTTGTACCTTTTACTGTCTCGAAAGTCCGTCTCATTTTCCATGCAACGTAGTCTTCGTAATTATAAGTATGTCTGGGTGGAGTTGCATCGTCTAACAAGGTATTTGGCATTCTTTTCTGATAGTCATATAACAGAAAGTGTGGGGTTTCACCAATAGATTCATTTACAGTGTTATTAATGGTGAACTGTACGTCTTCAAGAATTAAGTCCCAATTTTCAGTATGTGGACATGTCACTAAAGTGGGTACATTACATCCTTATCTTACGATTTGTTCTCTCACTGCTCCATTAGAGCTTGGTTTATAAGCTGTAAAACGTGGACAATTGTAATTTGCATAAAACTCACACAATTCTTTAAAAATGTCACTAGTAAATTCTCCTGCATTATCAGTAAACAATGTTTAGACGGAAGCTCTAGTAATTATTCTAGATTCAGAGCCTCTGCTACAGCAGTTGCTTCTCTATTTCTAACTGGAAGGATCTAACATACTAGTCAAGGTAATCTATGAAAAATAATATCTGATGGTTGCCTCTGGTTGTGTTGGAAATGGACCTACAAAATCCATTGAAACTAATTGGAATGGCGTTAATTCTGATGGAGATTTATCAAGAGGGGCCTTCACATTGACCGTTACTTTGTGCTACGTTACAGATATGACAATTCTCAACACATCTCTTAGCGTCTCGTTGCAATTAGGCCCCAAAAATAGTTTCTAGTGACTGTTTACATGTTTTCTTTATCGGGATGTCCTGACAACTTTGTAAAGAGTGTGTGTCCTAAAACTCTTGCGTCTAGGTGTGTTAGGTACATACCAAAACGTGAACAAGTATTCGGTTCTCCTGATGTTTTATATAGAATTCCATAATTACTGAATTCAGACTGATCCATCCTCATTGGCATTAATTTACCCACTATTTTTCTATGTTAGCATCCTGTTGGCTGGTTCGATCTGAAATCTTTCCAAATCTCGATCTCTGATATGACAACTAAAGCAGAAAGTAAGTAGTTGTGATTTGTTTCTCAGTTTTCTTCTTGCGATCTCGACAAGGCATCTGCTATAGGTTTATATTACCTGGGATATATCCGAAACTCGTGGGCAAATTCTCAACACTTATGAAACCATCTGTGAAATTTCAATTATTTGTGAAAGCTCTTTTCTTGAATAGGTCACAAATGCTTGTGATCTGTAAGCACATTGACTTTATTGTCTAGCAATAATGCCTAAACTGTCGAATCCCCAATTAGAGCTAAGCACTCTCGCTTCGGTAGTGCGATAATTTCATTTCTGCAGCGTTCAAAAAACTCTAACTTGCAAATATACTGCTCTGATTCTTTGTTTCTTCCTTGGGCATTAAAACTGCACCTACACCTGTACTGGAAGCATGCAAGCCTAAGTAAAAATTCCTCTGAGAAATCGGGTACACTAAAATTGGATTTCTTGTCATCCTTTCCTTGACGTGTTTGGAAAGCTTCTGTCATGTTTTGCTCATTCATAAAATTCATCCTCTTAGTAAATTGTTAACGTTTGGCTATCGTGGCAAAATCCCTTAATGAACGCAGGCGATAATAGACGATCATCCCTAAAATTTCTTAAGGCTTTCACGTACTGGAGCTGATAAGCTACACTGGCCTTTATCTTTACCTTACTGCATACGCAGTCCATAATCACGCTGACATGTTTTGTCTTAAATATTCTAATGATTTCATCATGAATGACATTTCTTAATTTTATCTATGAAATACTGCACTCTTTTAGTCTTTCTAACACTAGGTCTAATGTCTTAAGTGAAATCCAAGTCCTTATAGAAATGACCACATAATCTATGGTATACTGAAACATCCTCTATATCTCCTAAGATTTGGAGCATTAATCGAGTTAAAGGTTAATGGGGCTGATGTAAGACCAAAAGGGCATGACCTCAAACTGTAAATGTTCCTTATGAGGTTTACTAAAAAAAAAAAAAAAAAAAAAGGCTGTTTAAAAGGCTTGGAGTCTTAGTTTCTAATGGCACTTGGCCAATATCCACTAAGCAAGTCTAATGACCGTAAAACATTTTTGCTCCACCTTAATGAGCGTAAACATATTTATAACAGGCATTGAATCCTATCTGGGAATGGTGTGTGAATTTAATATCCGATAATCTTTATTACCATTCTCCAACTGCATCTTTCAACGGAAACAATAGAGAGTGAATATATGGTGATTTAGAAGTACTAACTCCACTCCTGCTTCATTTCGTCAATAACTGATCTACAATCGGTCGTTGACTTAATTGCGAAAACTTATAGTTAGGGATATCGAATTGGTTAGTTCCAATCTTGCTATTAAAATCTTAATGCTGCAAAGTATCTGTTCTGCCTAAACTTATCTCCTTCTAAAGCATGACATCTCATTACCTCTCCATATTTGTATAGTTTAATCTATTTTGAGGACGTCTGTATTATTTACTTCTTTATTTAAAATTGAACTTGTCTGTGCTAGAGAAGAATGCTTTTCACCAGTGTTAGTAACGGATTATTTCACTACTATTCCTGTACAAAATTCTTTACCAGGACCTTAGTATAGTCGTTTGTCTGAATAATTCCGTACGTCTACCAGTTATTGCTTTCACGTGGAAAAAAACTAGGAATTGTCCATCCTAACAATAGTCAGGTAAGTTTCATTGGTTAGCATCACATCTGTTTCAGTTAAGTCTTCGTCTGTTTTAAGCTCTAACACAAACTTTGGTTTAGACATTGCGGGTACAAACTACTTCTCTCTTAAGCACAAATCTGACCAGTATGTCATCTGCAGTTACTAATTAAACCACTTTCTTCGTCATCGGATCTCTGAGAAAAACAGACATCTGTTTCATCGAAATCTCATCAGTAGTGTTGTTTGAGTTTAATTCACCCTTATTATTGTCCTAATAACAGACTCATTGATATATTTTCTTCTTTACTTTCACCATTATGAGATATATACAATCAATTCTGATTCATCTTCATCTATGTTGAATGCGCATAATCGGATCTGTGATTCATATTCATGAATTGTTCACTATTGCATTAATATGTTACGCGGCAATGATTTGTTCAGAGGCATTAAATGTTCAGCTTCGATAATTTGTTCCGGAGTCAATACTCTGGCTCAGGTGGTCTGAGTATCAACGGCTTGCATTGTTAATGTTATTTATTTGTGCACCAAATCTATCATAGAAATCATTCCGGCTAATGACATTTCTTGATACACTATTATTTCTACCACTTATTTCACTATTATCCACTAAATCTGTGCTACCACTTATTCACTACTACCACTGGAATCTTTGGCTACCGGCCTCCCCATTATTATTATCTTAGTCTCTGGATGTTCGCTTCTCTAGAAGATGTCGTCTCAGATAAATTGATCAGATTTATGCAGACTTTATTGCTTCTTAGCTGAAAAACCATTTTACTATATTCTACGTTTGCAAATGATTTTATTTCTCCACAATCTAACATTATTCTACATACTCGACATAGCTTATATAAAACAGCGCTTGAGTAGGATAAAATCTTTTCTCTATACTACAATACTTCCTTAAAAGTTTGTCTAAAAATCTCTATGCCAGGTGGACAGTACCAAAGCCTTAATCTGTCTTCCGGCTATTCCTTTATAATTGCTACCAGGAACCTTGTATTTTCTATCTTGTCCCCCCCCCCCCCCCAAAGCCTAAATGTTTTGTTAACGGTTGTTATAATATTTACGTAATGCCTGATTCTAAAGGATTGAGCATTTGTTATGATTAATCTTGTTTGGATGATAGGTAAATCTTGGCATTTCTTGATCTTCACTGAGACTACTATCTCTTATTACTTCAAAAGCAACTTGAAATTATCTTCATGACCTACAGTAACTATTTCATTCTCATTTTCTACTGGTAAGGAAGCTCTCTTTGTACTACCCCTTCTGTAATTGTCACTGAGTATGATTATCTATTTTGGCGGGTCTTGTACTACTCTTAAGCATTATGGGTTGGTAGTATTGTTATTTATGAACCAACAATTTTGTGTCTAGGTGACCTGTTCCTATGCAAATGAGAACAATACCTTGGTTCGCCAACAATCTGATTGTGTGGTGGAATAAACCCACAATTTGCCCCAATTTTTGTTTCTTGTTTACTATTTGTGTTTTATTATCTTAAGGGGCTCTGGCTATGGGTTGGGTGGCCTGAACGAAACTGGATTATTATTGTTGGATTTCCTATATGCTGTTTGAGGCCTATATTTACTATTTCTGTGTGCTTGGAAAAATTTCCCATTATATTCTTTGGATTATTCCTAGGAATCTGTTTCCCCGTGTCCATGCTTGAAATTTCTAGATCTGTCTGGAACACTATCTGTCCTTCCCTGAAAATCATTTTATTCTACCCAGCGTTCCATTATTACAAACCTGATTAAAATTTTTTGCCAGATGCAGTCCTCTTTTGCAAAGTTCCTTTTCATAAATCTAAAGCTGCTAGACTATCCTGCTTTAGGATCAGGTCCTGTTCTTAAAACACCGGTTGATCTGTCCTCCCCGGATAGCATCATATATTATACCATGGACATGTAGGTTTAAAATCTCTCTCATACTTACAAAACCCTTACATCACGATTAAAAGCATCACGACGTCAATAACTACTCGATAGTTAAGTGATGGATGGCAACTTTTACATCAGTATGGAGGGGGCTTTTGCGATACTGTCTAGTCACCTCTATTTCTGGTTGTAAACTCTTACTGAGATTGTACCATCGATCTGTTGATTAATCGGTTCCCAGATTTCAAAAGCACACCCTCTGATTCAGCAAAGGTTTTAATTCTGAAAACTTGAATGAATTAGAGTGCGATGCGCATCTCCTTTATCTGAACTACATAGAGAACGCTTCATCTATTTTCTTGCGTTCATCGGTAATTTTCCACTCGGGTGATGAAATCTGACTTTCGGTCCTCTGCTATCCCCTGGAGCTACCGAATACGCTTATAACTTACTTTGTCCGGGAGGACCCTTTTCTACATTACTGCAAAAGCGTTGTAGCTGTGTATATTCCGCGGCCGTGACTTCTGAAACCTGGTATGCGCTTGAAATAGGTTAGGATGGTATTATTGTTAGCAACAATCACACTAGTCGTGGGTCTATTTGCTACCTGTCGAAAGCGGTACTCTGGGTGGACTCGTATGCGATCGTCATCGGGGGCGAAATTCGTCTGATTATTTAGTCTCGATCGTCTGTTCAGGGCGTTGGGACGTAGGCTATAATCGGTTCGAGTCGGGAGTTCTGTTCTTTGCACACCTGGTAATAATTTCATGAATGAGGTCATACTACAGCAACTGGAACAATTTAAAAAAAATAGATGCATTGTTGCTACTACATTATCTTCAGGTTGGGTCTGTGTCCTTTGTGGTCCCTATCTTGCTTATTTAATTTTCTGATTTCTAGTGTTTCCTTCCTTCAACTTTTGAAAAAAACATACATTAGTACATGCTGTATTCCTTATCACACCACTGCACTTTCTGAACCTGATGACAATATCTTTTATGGTTCAAGATCTATCACAAACAATGAAGAAGAAAGAAAATTATTTTATCTTACAACTTTTACGGCAAAAAACATTTCTCTCAAAGCTGCTGTTATGAAACTATTTTATAAAAGCATTATTATTTCATTTTTGCAGTGTGTGAGAAATTTTCTATCTTGAATTTATTGTCAGACGTAATCTTAGGATACTTAAAACTTTTTCTTCTTGCTTTTGTTCTGGTTGCGCGACACTCTGCGTTTGTCGTCCTGCGCTCCCGTTGAGATTCTCTTGCACCACTGTTTGAAGTCTACTGTGCTGCCGTTGAATCTCTTGCCACCATGTGACGTCTCACGTGCTGCCCCGTTTGAAATCTTCTTGCGCCAATGTTGAAGTCTACTGCGCTGCCGTGTTAAACGATGGGGCGGCGTTGTCCGTCGTTTGGGAAAATCGTAGCGATGTATGGAGAATTGGCTATATCTCAATACTTATGATAGTTTAGCGCTCGTAGGTTGACTGAGAAGGTCCGCCGTCAATCGCCTTCCCAATGTGTTTCGTGCGCTGAATTTGAAATCTTCTCTGTTCGCTCCTATGCGTTTTCCATTAACGCATTGTCGAGTGATATGGACTTAGGAATGCGGCGATCCTAGTTCAGATGCTTCGTAGAAATTCACTGCGCTTCGTGCTCTGGACTTCGTTCGCCTTCTCAGATGTTTTGAAGCTGTTATTGAACTTCGTCAGCGGATACCCAGTCTCGGAGGTGTTTCGTATTGTTCTTCGTCGCCTTGTTCGTTTTCTCGTTCTTCGAGTTATTGAAATCGGAATTTCTTCTTTTGTTATTTGTGAATTTTCCTTTATGTTTCTAGCGCTTAAGGATTAGCGCTCTTTTGTAACAGTTGGTCGGTACTTTGTATTTTTCTACTCTGTTTATTTGTTTCCACTGTGTTGTGTGTGGTTTTTCTCTATCGTGTTTGCACTTAGAATCCACAATCGCTGGAGCAAACCCATTGTTGCGTCTATGTCTTAAGGGTTTCCTTTAATCTCTTTATCTCATCTCTTCTCCTTTATTATTAGTCAGTCTTTCTTCGGTAGGCTTGTGGTATATTGGGAAGGTTATCTGTTATATGAGCTAACCTTCCATTATCACTTCGGTGAGTTTTCTTTTCTTAGGAACATTGTTAGATTAATTTCCCTTATTCTCAGGTCTCTCAGAAATTTAAGCTGGTACACATAGGACTCTGGGCAAGTTAAACACCACTCTGTATTATATTACTATTTATTAAAAGTATAATCACAATCTAACAATTTACACAACACTACAACAGGGAACAGAGACGGTACGGACCGTAGCCTCCCCGTATAAGGCTTAGTTCCTAACTAAAATTTCTCTGAGACTCAAGTGAAGTCTCAGGCCTAATCATACAGTCAAGATCCTCCTTAATTCTACTAAAGCACATCCTACACTTCTTGAGTGGCTTTCCTACTTCCGGTGCCAAACCCTAGCTAGTCTTATGGGTATGTTAATCTACCGGTAACCACCCAATGAAGGGTGTCAAAGTTCAGATTTTCCACTGGAGTTTGCAACTACTGTTTTGGCCAAACTGCTGCCTGGTTTAGTCTCGTTTCTCGAAACTGCTATGCATGCAGTCTGTTACTGCCACACAGCTACATCACTTTTGTACACTGCTCCTGGTAGATTCTTTCTTACTCTCACCCTCACTCTATAATATTTCTACCAGTGATTTTATATCTAATTGTCCCTACAGATGTATAGACAGCCTCCTGTTGTTTCCTAACAAGCAGCAGCACCTCAATAAAACCACCAGATACACTCACACCTACACTGAAATAAAGTCAAGACCATCCACAAGAGTGGTGGGGGGGTTCTCCAGGTACACTGGACCCCTGGCTTTCCAACTCAGCACCGTG
Organism: Macrobrachium nipponense; assembly: GCF_015104395.2. Taxonomy (NCBI): domain Eukaryota; kingdom Metazoa; phylum Arthropoda; class Malacostraca; order Decapoda; family Palaemonidae; genus Macrobrachium; species Macrobrachium nipponense. Next base: position 86,732,958 of record NC_087201.1, read on the forward strand.
CTGACACGGTGAACAGATAATAATAGGAGAACATACCCTTGTTCTTCCATGATGCCATGCCAGTCAATAAAATGGTCAAGAGATTACTGAAAAATTCGGGACCACTTTTTAAAGCATTTTCTCAGATATGGTGGTTCATCACTGTGGTCAGACACGATAGTGTCATCTAATTTGACGGTTTTTATTATTTTTTTCCGATTATGTATCATATTTGATGTTAGAAACACTAACTATTTACCAAACTATATTATAGTCAGTTTATAGCACATAGAATCACAGAATCTCGACTATAAAGAAGAGTGAACCTAACATTAGCGGTGTTCATATTTAAAGATCCTAGATTCTCGACCGAATGTTGGTGCGAAGCTACCAAACAAAACCATCCTTTGGACCATGCTTCAAAGTCAGACATTTAGTACTGATATCTAAGAATTTCGACCCTTATAATGGCAATACAAATTTTTAGCTTATGCAATTCATGTTCCCATCAGAAAAGCTGTTAAATATATGACTGCATAATAGAAATGAAAGACATCCCCAGCAAAATAGATCTATTAAAGAAACCTGGGAAAGAAATTTTGCAAAGGCCTAAACTAATGGAGAATATTCCTACGGACTCTCAAGACTTACATATATGATAATGGCTTAATATGAAATAATGTGACTTGATGAATACGACGAAGTCTTATAAATGAAGGTTTATTAGAGTGATTCGTTTATTCGTAATAAGAATTCTCATTTATTACACTTCAGAGTTTATGTGCATTCTCATGTCTGGTGAGGGTCTATGAGATAAAAGTCAAAAAAACAGCTGTCATTAAGAGAGAGAGAGAGAGCGAGAGAGAGAGATTAAAAACAACAACACGAAAGATAAGTAGGGTTATGATTCAATAACATTACATAATGCTAGAGCTAAGCATGATTGACTTGACGGATAAAAAAAAAATAAATTGCGCAGTAAAGATCGTACAGATCAATCATGATTATAATAAACACAAATATAGAAATAAGTAACCAATAGTGTCAAAAATCCACACCATCAAATAAGTGAAACGGAAGAGTGTTAATCCCCATAGGAGGGTAACTATCTAGAAATGTTATCAAAGATGTTCTGTACAACTTACCTTATCAGGACCACGTGTCGCGGTTTTCCACCAGGGCGGCGCTGCAGAGCCTTGCAGGCTACGGCATTTTAGGGGTCTGGAACTGCAGGTTGAAGGATATTTAGTTGTGATGTGAATTTTTTTCATCCCTGATCGCAATAATGGTACGATGCGCAAACTTATAGTTACCAAAAATAGGAAACACGGAGTCTTCAAGAGGAAAATGGTGTTGGGGGTAACATTCACAGGTAAACGAAGATAAAGAATTTTATTACCTTACTTTTGGTGGTAGAGGATATGATTTGTCGTCGTAGCAGTATGTAGTGGTAGATCCACTTTCTCTCTTTACACGTCTCGTGAGTCCCATCATATTACCGTAGCTCATAAATGTTAGTGGCAATTTAATTTTGGTATCAGCATATCAATTAATATGTAGGGATATGTCACAAAAATATAGAAGAACAATCTGATGGTAATGAAAATACTTTGTAGTACTTATGTCTAGGGTGTATAACACCAGCTGCGTCAAGAAGTCTCATCTGTTCATAGCATATTACTGTGATGCAATGAGGGACGCCAACTGTATTTTGTCAGTCACCAAGAATTATCTTGCAGTATGTATGTAGGCTTGTAAGATACGGTCTATGCCATAATGATTCGTTCTAGAAATTCATATGCAGTTAGAGGTATTTAACAAAATGCAACCACCATAATGGTTATCTCAACGGAATTACGAAAATGTCACTCTGGGGAAGAGCGTTTCAGGACGACCCACCAAAAAAAAAAAAAAAAAAGAAAACAGTAGGACTATGTTATTCGATTTAAGTTAAAAAATGGTGTTTTTTTATGTGGCAAATCCTTTGTGTCAAACAATGTCCGCTTTCAAACATAAACGAAAATCGCAGCTTCATTCACCTTTTACATGCACAGTCACTAAAGTGAAAACGAGCTTGTCCGTAATTGAAAAGGTTTAGTAGAAAAGTAGGTTGTGTAGGTCTGTTTAGCGTTACCATGAAAATATTTGGATGCCTTAACTAAATCCCAGAAAGAACTTCCGTTACTCTAAGCGAAATTTGAACTAATATTCGTATTTTTTATGCGTAACAAAGCTGCTTACTAATGTTCATAGAGTAGTAACAGTAACAAAATGGAAATCATGGTACCCTACGCTAGACCTATGCCCTCAAATAATGCACTTGGTAAGGTGCTACATTATTATATATATTGAAAAACCACACTATTTCAAATATATATAAAAAATAAACTTATGTAAAAGTTATCAACCATCTCGGCAGGAAAACGTCGCATTTAAGAGGTTAACAGCAAGCAAGTGAAAATAATCATAACGACGTTCAGACAACTAGGGAGGATTTGGGGAGTTTGCTTTATTAGGGGATGGCGGTTGGGGAGACCGTCGTGAAGGTTCTGGTCGAAACACCTGAATCAGGGTGGGTATCGCCCAGCATGCACTCAACAGCGATTTGCCTCATGCCAGCATGGGCATTATTAGCCTAGGCAGCTCATAGGATGTGGTAAAAGCGTTAAAGTGTATAAGACGCATGCTGTGGTGGACTTTTGACTTGGACACCAGCAGAGAGACAGTATGATTCCTACTTAAATTTCTAGTCAAGCAACTCGCTTATACTTATAGACCTAAAAGTCCCAAGCTCACAAATATTGGTATATTAGAACTAAAAACCCGCCGGTATGTCAAAACAAAGTGCACTGGCAAGATTATTATTCATCTGTGTATTTATGAATATTATTAATTAATGTCATGTGCCTTTGGCACAAAAGGCTTTAGGAAATTATGGCACACCAAATATAACCCCCCCACACCCTCTGCGATTCCGTTGATATCCACTATGAACTAGCAATTTCCAATGCCAGTGATGTCATATCATCTTGCAGTTCTTACAGACAGGCCGTATGGCAACATGCTAATAGGTGAGGTTTCTTGATGAAAATGTTTGCAAGGTAAACAGACCTTTGACTGCTTGTATTATTTTGCAAGGCACTTGAGCAACGATAATTACTTATTTTTCAGTAAATTTGATTATTTCCTCAGTAGATTGCCAAGATAAATTCTGACCTTACCTCACAGTAACTGTTCGCGAATGTTATGGTGACTTTACTCAAGGTTTCGTGCCAGATTTTATGTGGCTGGTAGCCTTACCTTAATGGCCAGGTCCAGGCCCGTACACACGGACAATCGAAGGTAAACCACGTCTGACTTTAAAATTTTTTATTACAAAACTAAACTCTTCATAAAAACAAAAACAAGGCAAAGGAGGAATAAAGCGTGATCTAGGTGACCTCAGCACCCTAAACTTCGACAAATTACTGGCCATGCGACCACTCAAAAACACTGAAAATTCGAAAAAGCAAGTTAAGCAATGATTCAAGTTTCAATTAGACCAACGATGGTACAAAAAGGAATGATTACTTATTATGTGAAATTTCTGGTCAATGTGCTGCCCTCCATGCCCAATCTCACACCCGCACACCACGTTCAAGACCTGCAAGAGTTGTTAACCCTACACGTTAATTAGAAGAAGAGGCCGAGGAAATTTGTGCATGTGCGTTTATACCCGAGGCGAATGGGTTAGGTAATTTATCAGAATTTGTTTCTTCAAGAAGGAAGGCATTCTTTTGTTTTTCATATAAGTTCATAAGATAACAAAAATTTTGTCATTAAGCAATGAGGGAAAGAGAGAGAGGAGAGGATGAACTAATAAAATGCGTACATACAAAAAAGGAACCATTTCACTAACAGCCGCCAGGACTCTTAGATTGGCAATTCCCGTACATGAAAGCGGGAAAAGGATTGGAGGGGCGGGAAAATAGGTCCTCATAAATTTCGTGCACTTATTTTTCGCGACAGTATGGTGATGAAGAAAGGGTGTTCAGTATTAATTTTCAATAAGAACTTCACCTCTCAGAGAACCAGTCTTAATATGAAGGACACTAGAATCACTTATTGCCTTTAAAACTAAGTGAGTTCTCACAAGGCTTGCTGTGAGTATAAACCAAAAGTGCATTACTTGTGAGCGCGAAGTCAGCTATTATGCACACACTAATGTTAAAAATATCACTATCATATTCTGCCCATAAAAATACATACAATAATATGTACAACAGGCTATAAACACAGCCATTTTATCATGTGG
>NC_087201.1:86740631-86790053 GCF_015104395.2 Macrobrachium nipponense
AAGAGACCCAAGACATTATTCAAATCTTTCAAAATCCTTCCCTGATATATTTTTGACAAATCGAAAATATCTATCATGATGTATAAAAACTCAATGAAAAAATCTAGAGAGAGGGAGAGTGTGTATGAACTAGGTATAGCCTTGGGAGATGTGGATTCCAATTTGAAGAAAATATGGCGTTGTCAGGCCTCGGCACCAACTGTCCTTCGACGTTGTTGTCCAAATGTCCTGCGAAATAATGAGAGAAGTCTTGGCGCAGGAATAGTCATCTTGTTGTTTGTAGCGGTGTACTCACTGGGAGGATGCGGTCCTCTTATGATGGAGCTGAAGAGCCAAGGAAAAAGGAACTAGACGAGAGAATTGAGGCCTTGCGAGACACATCCAGTTCCACAAGAAACTGCTTGTGATCTTGGACAGGATAATCGTCAGTTGCAGCAGAGCTGAGGTCGACTACTATGAAGAGATGCAGAAGGCATAGGGTAGATCATTCATGAGGTGTTGCAACAACAGACCTGGCGAGAGAGGACCCACTCGCTCGAAGTTGAAACGTTGTTTCTGAAGAAGAACGATAAAGAGAGAGAAACAGCACTGGAAAACAAGATAATCAAGAGCACAGAAGAAAATCAGCAGATGAAGTACAACGCAAAGGAAATTGGACATATAAACCATGAGAAGGTAGGGACCTGACTACTCAGTGCCAAAGGCAAACTGCAGCCAGCTTCAGAGGCCTGAGAAAACTCCTACGAAAGAAGGAGAAAGCCTGCAGCTCAGCAGGAGTGAAGAAGCACCGCGGGAGGCGAGGCTCATCCAGGAACAGAATGACGCGTCCGAGGTGGCGCGAAGGAAAAATCTCGAGCTCAGGTTCCAGCGACTGCTGAAGGAAGTGGAAGACTTCTCGAAGGAAAAGCGTCAACTCCAGTGTGAACTTCAGGTGGCAGAACTCAAAAGGACGAAAGGCTTCTCAAATCCTCACGAATCTCAACGGGAAAGCGCCCTAAAGGACACACATGAAAGAGGACGAACGAACGAACACACTGTCTCCGTCTGTCTCCAAGGAAGGAGAAGACTTAGAAATCGAGAAGAGACGAGTCGAAGCCTCCGGCAGATTCTCAAACCAACATCAACTTCAAGCGTCTTTTACTCAGCCTCGACAAGAGAGATGCCATCAAACACAAGGAAAGAAAGAAACTTTGGAGGAAACCAAATGTCTGGTTCATATAAGGAGCCCTCCAAAGTGTGAAAACATTATAGTACAGCTGTCAGGACCGTCCAACTGAACATGTTATTGATCTGAAGGAGTGGAAAAGCATAACACAAGAAATTCTAAATTCTGAATATATATATATTCAGAATTTCTGAATATATCCAGAGTTGAGCAACAGGACTTCAAGAAGTACTGAAAAGGCCAATGACAGAGGACCATCCACACATTTTATTGTTCTAAAGGAAGTGGAAAAAGCATAAAGTAACACAAGAAATTCTAAATTCTAAATATATTATATATTCAGAAATTCTGAATATATAAAAATCCAGAGTTGGAGCGAAACAGACCTTCAAGAAGTATGAAACCGTTAATGGTCAGGGACCATCAGAAACATATTTGTTCCTAAGGTGAGGGAAAAGCAGGTAAGGACAAGCTTCTAAATTGCTAAATAAGGCTAATATTCCCAGAAATCTGAACAATGTATTTGTCCCAATGTGGATCGACAGCCTCAAGACGACCGTAATTTGGTGAGCATTGGCAGGGATGCAGAGGGAAGGCTCAAAATTGCTGGCTAAACACCTCTGGCCATGATTTGCCCTGTGGATGACCTCAGCAGTTGAGGCTCATGCCGGTAAAAGCGCAAGAGAGAGGGAGAGAGAGAGAGAGAGAGAGAGAAGAGGAAGCTGGAAGATGATGTTCGATAGCTGCGAGGAACGAAGAAGAAATTATGTTTTATTTTGAAATATCTTTGCTTTGTTAATCTTTGAAGGAAATGGAATTTTGACGGAAATAAATATGTTAAACTGTTTTCTTACCGTTTTATTGTTTTCTCGAAGTCCCGGGATTCTTGGAAGTACCAGCAAAATCACAAGATTCCTTGAAGCGCCAGGAAAGTCACAGGATTCCTGGAAGTACCTAGCCAAAAATCACAAGATTTCTTGAAGCGCTAGGAAAATCACAAGATTCCCTGAAGCCCCAGGAAATAATCATACGACTCTTGGAAGCCCCAGGAACGTAGTTCCTCGTGGTTATCCTATCCGAATCTTATTGAGGAAAACTTTCACCGAAACCTAAGGTCGCAAATTCTGGCGGTATTACATATCCCGTCCCTCCAGATGGCACAGATGGAGGACCTGAAATTTCTTGTCTCCTCCACTTGCTAATATCACTTCTTATGTTACTTGTAGTACTAGGCATTTGAGAGATAGCAACTTTATCGAGAGATACAGTAGGATGGGACTTGATTACCGAGACGTTTTTACTTTGGATTTTAAAGATTGCATCTACACGATCTCAACGTCATACGTTGACGTTTTTGCATGAAGTCTCGCCCTGCGGTATATTCTTTTCAGTTGGCTACACATCCAAGCTATTATATAACCTTATTTGTAAACCATGTGTAATGTACCTCGTCAACGAGCATACCTGTGCCCGTTCATTCTTGATTATAGAAACCATTTTGGGCTGAAGTCAGCGGAAATATAAATTTTTTTATGATTTAAAATTGTCATTGACTCAATTAAGTGAGAGGTGATAGAATAGTAGTTTGAAGAGGCAAAAAGAGTTGTTATAACACTTACTAAATGGGAAATTAATCATATCGTTAATAACAATGGTTTCAAAAACGCTTCAGCAATTTGTAATGTTTTGTTACTAAAGAATAATAATAACACAGATAAACAGTTATTATAACTGTCATTATCGTGAGAAAATTTGAAGCGATACACGAATGGTAAAAGTCAGGAACATAAAGGGATCCATTTTCCCTGTGGCAATTTTCCTAGTGGCAATTGTCATCAGCTGCCCATGAGTGCCCCACATTCACTGCACCTTCACATCAATATATATACAGTATCATACTATACATATATATATATATATATATATATATATATATATATATATATATATATATATATATATATATATAGTGTGTGTGTGTGTGTGTGTGTATACTGTATATATATTGATGTGAAGGGTGCAGTGAATGTGGGGCACTCAATGGGCTGCTGGTGAGCTTTCTGTGTAGGTTTATTACTGGAAAACATATAAGGTTTGTCAATTCCATTTGCTCATTAATCTAGAGTTAAATGGGAGATTTTTTCAGGCGATGGACAAACTGCTTTTATGATTGAAAAGGCTTTCAATAAATTGACGTGATGATAACTGCTTAATATCAATAGCATCTTTTGGTAGCTGAACAATAATATTGCAATTGGTATTTTTTTTTTCTTTTTTTTTTTTGCCTTATGTTAAAAGACGCCTTTCTTTAAACTGACGTAAAATGCGATCAAAGTCGAAACACGTTAATCTTTTAGCCGAGATGTATTATAAAATGTCACTTATCAAATAAAAAGAAAACGATTACGTTTACAGTCACACTATGTAAATATGTAATAACAACCGTCACTACTTCTACATAACAAATGCATAATCTGAAAAAGACAGAAGAGAAAAAAATGGGGATAATTTTGTCCTTAGAACTTCTGTACTCATTCAAGTTACTCGGCAACTTGTTGGCTGTTCTTCCTTACGTAGTGTTCCAACGAATACTTGCAGCCAGCGCTAGGAGATAATCAGGTTAGGGTTCTTGAAATAATCGGTGGCTCTCCTGTTTATGGTTGGTGTATATAACTATGCTGTATTTTTGGATGACTTATTGTGTTGTGGTATTATTGTGTTATTAAATATTTTTATTTTTGTAGTTCTGTTTTGTACTTGCTTCTCTTTAGTTTTGTTTAATGGGGATACCTTTATCCATACTGCTTTGTGGTTTCTATCTCTCTTAAGAACTTCTGGTTAATTTTGTAGAACACTTATCTGACATCTCACTGATTTCATTCATTTAATCTCTTTTAATTCTTTTCATTTTATCTCAGGAACGCTTTGAAATAAGTTTAGTTTTCCTTTAGGATTCTTTTCTTACTTATTATTGTAACACACAAATTCACTGTCCTATCACACACAAATGACACAGGGTAAACAGAGTATAAACCGACACAAGTTATGCGTCCAGAAGTGAGTTCCTAACTAAACTTTCTTTCGTTTCAACTGAGGTCTGGGACCCATTCCTTCTTTGTAGCTCTGTAAGGGAGAAGGGAATATGTAAGGGAGAGAGAAAGCTAGAAATCTGAGGTGCGACAGGAAGAAGGGTCACAATAAATGGCAAACATAGAAGAAAACAATGAATGGGATAAAAAGCCAACATATAAAAAGTAATTATATATAATTATCAACTAAATACATACGATACTCAACTTAGGCATTAAATGGTGTATAAGAGACAATAAGTACATTCGTTGCCGGTGTTCCAAGCAGGGGTCTTCAATTTATTTGAAATCGAACCACTTCTTGTAGATGATATGAGAATAGTGAATGGCATCTAATCTTTGAAGGTCAAACCGAAGATCAGAACACTGAACATTTACCAGGAGAGGAAATAGCATATCCAAGAGGAGAACGTACGACGTAGCTGGACTTCAAGGTACGTTCTGCTATCGCATATATCCTTCTAAGCACTGTCCAAAATATCCGTCTAGGCACTGTCCATTATTTTCAGCATGACTTAGGCGTGAATTATTTACATGAGAATCATTAAACCTCGCTTGACTAGGGGTCCCCACCACCTGTCAATACGGCTGAAAAGACACGAAAAAGAAGCAATTAACCCAACTGTGGCACGTTAAGCTATAATTAATGTTAAACAAATTTTTTCACTGCACTGATGGTTGATTTTACAATTCTTACGTTTGTTGTGTTGCTCAAAAGGCAGACTGGTTGAAGTTAGAAAAACCACCACACGAAGTAAAATTTTGATAAAGAAAACCCAAGGAATCAAGAAATAACAAAATTCCAAGGATTCCAAAATGCCCTGCCCTCTAGCAACTAGAGTTATATACTAAATTTTATTTTATAAGAAAATTTCTAAATTTCCTTTACATACCCCCGCACTAAGACAAATATAAGTCATTATATCTATATTCAAATTATTTTAAAGATTCTCATTATACCCAGCATCTACTTACGAAATCAGCAAAGATATTGTCTATTCCCTTAATATACACTACAGTATATTTGTATTGCTGTAAATATAGTGACCAACGTAACAATCTCCCATTCTTGCCTTTAAAATGTTCAAGGTAAGACAAAGGTCTGTGGTCACATTCAACAATGAAATGTTTACCGACAAGGTAATATTCAAATTTCTTAATGGCAAAAACCAAACTTAAACATTCCTTTTCAATAACTGAATAATTTAGTTCGGATTTATTTAATTTCTTCCAGCATAGGTTAATTGGATGGGAACGTTATTCCAATATGCAGTAAAACAGCTCCAATGCAATCTGGGAGGCGTCACTGCGAACAACAAAAGTTTTTTTGTTATGTCAGGTAATCTTAAAACTAGATCAGATTCAAAAATAATGCTTCAGGGTGTCAAACTGCCGTTTAAGGTCAATAGATAACTCAAATTTATGGGGCTGGTTTTTCTTTAGTAAATTTGAGAGGTCAGAAGTAAGTGATGAAATATTAGGGATAAATCTTTGATAAAAATTGCAAGTACCTAAAAAGGACTGAAGTTCTTTCTTGCACTTAGGATAATTAATTTCCATGATTTTACTGCACTTATCTGGATCTGGATAAATACAATTCTTAGAAATCTTAAAACCTAAGTAGGTTATGGAAGGTAAACCAAAATGACATTTCGATGGCTTAGCAGTTAAACCATGTATCTCAAGTAAAGTTAATACATTATTCAAAATCTGAAGGTGTTCTGACCAGTTCTTTGAGAAATAAGTATGTTATCAAAGTATAAGCTTATTCCCCTTGACACCCTCAAAAACTCTTCTCAATAAGTCTGATATACGAAGCACAAGCAGTGGATAACCCAAAAGGCATCCTAGTGAATTGCATCAAATCCTTAGAGGTCTGGAAAGCAGTATATTGACGGCTATTCGGATGCAAAAAAATTTTGGTTAGTAAGCTTTAGTAATATCTATTTATGAAAAGTAAATGGCACCTGTAAACTTAAAGAAATCTTTATCAATTTAGTGGGCACTGGCTCACAATCAAAGACAGTTATTGAATTCAATGCACGGAAATCTTAGTGCTAACCTATAAGTCTCATCAGGTTTCTTAATCATGACAAAACGGATTACAATAAGGGGTGAATCAGAGGTTCTATGATACCTAGCTTAAGTAAATTATTAACTTCAGATTCAAATTCATTACTCAAATGGACAGGAACAGGGTAAAGCCTTGATTTTAGAGGTTCATTAGTCTTAAGTCTAATTGTATGCATAACCGTAGAAGTACAGCCAGGGATATCTGAGAAAATCTTTCCAAATTTACTTAAAATTACTTTTAATTCTGTAATCATTGGACTAGTTAAAGATTCACCAGTTGGTAAGATCTTTAGAAGTTTCAGAACCTAAAGAAAGTTTCAGAACCTACTGTTGGTAGTTTCTGTATCAGAAGAATCTTCAACAATACAAAAGTTAACCATCACATTAGATGAAGTAACCTCTTCTAGTAACTCTCTAGATGATAAACATCAAAAGTATTCAAAGCAAAACTATAGATTTTGCTAACATCTTCTTTAAATGAATTAACATGGAAAACTTTAGCTTTTTCTTTAACATCCAAAACATAATCTACTTTTATTTCATTTTCTTCTTGAGAACTTTGTAAGGACTTGCCAAGCTAATAACAGCTTCGTATACGTATCCGGCAGCATTACTAGTAACTTCATTCACTGTAAACAAAAGATCTATTAAAGAAATATGAGCATCAAAGTAGGTTTTATATGTTTCATAGCAACTTTTGTATTTTCTGCTGCAATTTGAGCAGTCTCTTCTAGTCTCGAAACGAAGATCAAGAAGAAACTTGGTAGCAAGTTTGCGTATCATCCGAAATCTTTCCATTTGACCACAATTCATGCAATATGCCCCAATGGACCTCGAGCTTGGCGCCCATATAAAAGTTCAAATGGAGAGAAACCGCTAGTGTCTGTAGGAATCTCTCTCATTGCAAAAAGAGCACAAGGAAGCCTACCCTCCCATTCGTTAGGTCTAAGATAGCACTAACTTATAGATTTTAGGATGGAGTGCTGTCTCTTTTATTTTTCCGTTAGCCATCGGATGGTACGGAGTGGTAAACACAGGTTTTATACCAATTTAGCTCATACACCCTTACCCATCAAGTCTGAAGTGAATTGAGCCCCTCTGTCGGAAACAACTGACTTTAGGAATTCAATACCTATAGAAGATGGTCACTAGTGCCTCTGCTATATCTATAGAAGTTATATTTTTTAGGGGGACTGCTTCTGGAAAGGAAGTAGCATAATCTACAAGAGTTAATAAATAAGAGCGATCTGAAGATGATCTTGGCTTTATAGGCCCAACGATATCCACTGCTACTTTCTCAAAAGGTACGGAAATCACAGGCATTTTAACTAGTTCTGCCTTTTTTAGCCTACCCTTTGAAGCAAACCTCTGACATACATCACAACCTCCTACAAAGTCATAATGTCAACAGTCATGCCTGGCCAGAAGTAAAGTGAAGAAATTTTCTGATAAGTTTTCTACGAGAAAAATGGCCTGAGAAGGGGGACTCATGAGCTACTTCTAAGACTATATTCCTAAGCTGGTTAGGTAACGACTAGAAAAGACTTGCCCACAAGTTGACTATTGGTCGAGTCTAAGATTCTCTTTAATAAAATGTTATTGTCATATTCAAAAGTGTACGTATGATTTTTACTAGTGAAAACTGTACCATCCTTAGCATGATCCCTAATATCCTTCAAAGTAGCACACTCTTCTTGATATTTCACAAAATCACTGTTATTAACGTTTAAATCTTTTACAGCAGGTAGTAACAAAGGATGTACAGGAATTCTTTTAGATTCCTTACTAGACTTAGATCTGGTGACTACAGATACTGAATCGCACTTTTCTCTCGCAGCATGGAAAGTATCTTTAGAATCTGGCATAGTAGCTCCTTTAACATTACCAATCATAACCGAACAACAATCAATAGGTGCAACTACTACATCTGTCCACCCTTTAAAAAATTGACAATCAAGAAACGCTCGAGTAACAGGAATCATAAACTGTACATTTAGGTAGTTTATCAGGTTGGATATTTGGAAAAATTTTGTCTGACACCATGATGCAAGTACAACCTGTATCTCTCAAAATTGTGGAACATTAAGTCCATTAACTTTACCTGCACAGAAGGGGCCAAGATTACGATCATTACCTGTTAAACACCTCTTAATTACCTCCTCTGCTTGGGAGACTTGGGACATTTTTGCATAATGTCCAGGTCACCACAAGTGAAGCAAATTGGATTCTTCATTTGAATTTTATCTTTAGTTGGAATGAAGGTAGCTTTAGTTTCTGGTTTTTGTTCCATTTGGACTTTCTTACTCAAAGATTTATTGCTATTTTTTTCTCTAGTTCTGTTAGGATAGCAATCATGAGCTCCACAATATAAATCAGCCTTTCTTGCCATTTCTGTAGCATTAGTAAAACCTTGTTCCATAAGGAATAACCTAATATATTTAGGAATGGCAGACATAAATTGGTTGGTTACAATGAAATCTCTCAGACTGTCATAGTTTCTTGTCAATTTTAGCACTATCTATCCAAAAGTCAAAGAGGCGGTAAAGGTTAGTAAGAAACTGCTATAAAATTTTCATCTTTAAATTTAGCATACCTAATTCTCTACGATACTGTTCTGTATGTTTTACGCATGCTTTCAAATATCATATTTTAATTTATCATAATCCTTGCAAACCTCATCAGGTAGAGTAGAGTAACATTAAGTGCATCACCCGAAAATAAAAGAGCTAACCTAGGTGCCCATAATTCCTTAGGCCATCCACTCAGCTTTGCTAAATTTTCAACTTTATCAGATAAGCTGTAATGTCTTCACCACTTTCATACAGTTCAATTTAGGAAATAGCAACGGAGAAACTATCCTGAGCATTAGTAGACTGTGGACTAACACTATGGAGGCTACTTAACTTTTTATTTTCTAATTCAAGTCTTTCATATTCTAGTTTCCTGTCCTCCTCTTCTTTCTTACTGTTTCTATCTAATAATCTATCCTCTCTTTCACGGTTCTCCTTTTCTTTCATCTCTTCTCGTTCTATCCTTTTATTTTCTATGCTCAGTCTTTCCTTAAATTTGGTATCAGCAAAAGTCATTAATTCCTTGCCACTCAACTGTAACTCTTTACCTATCTTATTAATTAATTCACTCAGGGAACTAGCCATGTTTAATAATGTGAAAAAAAAAAAGAAAAAAAAAATTGTATAAGAAAAAAAAAAAAGAAAATATACGATTATAATTAAGACTCACGCCAAATCTCAATCTATTCACTCATCTACACTAAAGCACTGATTATTCAGATAGAACTACCACCTAAATTCAGTAAAAGATAAGTTCATTCTTATCCACATGTTTTTTTAAAGCTTCGATGGATTAGCTTACACCAAGACAAATACAAGAAAATATCTAACAGTATCTATCCTATAATTGACTAAAACAGCTCTACTAACCTCACTCAGGTAAGGGGTATATCTTACCTAACCTAACAGGAAATCCTCGGCAAACAGCACTAGTACTAGGGAACCTGGGATACGTGAACCCGCCAGAACTCTGAAAGCCTATTCCACTTCACAAGTACCTATACTCGTGAGAACACACAAACAAAATTCCAAATCATAACCAAAAAATAAGTGCTAAACTTAAGTGCCAAACAATGTTTCCCCATGAATGCCAACATGTAATCCCGGGTCTGGGCACCAATGTAAGGGAGAAGGGAATATGTAAGGGAGAGAGAAAGCTAGAAATCTGAGGTCGACAGGAAGAAGGGATCACAATAAATGGCAAACATAGAAGAAAACAATGAATGGGATAAAAAGCCAACATATAAAAAGTAATTATATATAATTATCAACTAAATACATACGATACTCAACATTAAATGGTGTATAAGAGACAATAAGTACATTCGTTGCCAGTGTTCCAAGCAGGGGTCTTCAAATTATTTGAAAATCAAACCACTCTTGCAGTATGATATGAGAATGGTGAATGGCATCTAATCTTGAAGGTCAAACCGAAGATCAAGAACACTGATCATTTACCAGGAGAGGAATAGCATATCCAAGAGGAGAACGTACGACGTAGCTAGACTTCAAGGTACTTATGCTATCTCATATATCCTTCTAAGCACTGTCCAAATATCCGTCTAGGCACTGTCCATTATTTTCAGCATGACTTGGGCGTGAATTATTTACATGAGAATCATAAAACCTCGCTTGACTAGGGTCCCACACCTGTCAACACGGCTGAACCACACCTGTCAATACGGCTGAAAAGAACACGGAAGAACAATTACCCACTGTGGCACGTTAAGCTATAATTAATGTTAAAACAAATTTTTTCACTGCACTGATGGTTGATTTTACAATCTTACGTTTGTTGTGTTGCTCAAAAGCAGACTGGTTGAAGTAGAAAAACCACCACAAACGAAGTAAAATTTTGAATAAGAAAACCCTAGGAATCAAGAAATAACAAAATTCCAAGGATTCCAAAATGCTCTGCCCTCTAGCGACTAGAGTTACATACTAAATTTTATTTTATAAGAAAATTTCTAAATTTCCTTTACAGCTCCACTTTTTTTCTTCTGGATTCCTTTCAAGACACCCTAGTCCTTCAGCTCACCCTTTTTTTCTTCGGGATTCTTTCAGACCACTATTTTTCATAATTGGTTAATCTTCAACGCCTACCACTTCCGGCGACGACATTTTAACGAATCAGGGTGTATGCTGAGAGCAGTCGTTACCACACACTGGTTATCGTTGTTCAGGTCAGAGATTGCTTGCATCATTGATTTTTGTTATCTCGCTCGGTTCCTTTTCTGTGTTTTACGAGTGTCGCATTTCAAACATCCTGTTTTGTGTTCCGTTTCTACCTCTCTCTCTCCTTCATCTACTATACTCTACTAGCAGATTTTCCTAGCTAATATTTCTACATAACTATTCCTACAGACTTCTGCACTGCTCTTCTTAACAATTGCTTTCAAGCTCTCAAGGTTTAAGGGTTTAAACTTTTTGAAAACGGTAGTTTGTTACACCTATAAATCGATCACTAGCAAAAGAAACTGTTAAGAGGATTTTGTTTTTGGGAAAGGACTCCAGCAACTGGGGGAAGTAATTAGTTTATGCTAAAACTATGACTATTCAAGGGTATGTCAAACTTACCATGAGTAAATTGAGTCGGTGCAGGGGATATAATATGCATGCATAGCTTCCTTGAAAGTTTATTTGACTGGCAAATGATGGTTGCTTGGGAAAATAGTTTACAAATAATGGTTGCTCGGGAAGTTTTTTAATATTTTTTTTATTTTTTTTCTTGGTCTTTGTAGATTTTACAAAGTTCTTATAGTTATTTATTTCTTTGTATATTCTTTGTAGATTTTACGAAGTTGTCGTTAGGCCTACACTGTGAGTTGAAAGTTAATTTCCCTATTAGTTAATTTCAGTATCACAAACTGAATGTATGAGAGCAATATTATTTTTAGCTTTCTATTAAAGTCAACTTCTATTTTAGTTAAGCATTTAAATTTTAAATTAAAGTGCAATCTGGGAGAGGGAAGTCGCCTGTACTTCCCTGGAACTAGTTTGTATTGTGGTCAATGCCAGGCATTGTAAATTTTACAAAGCTTTATCCCAGATTAGCCGTAAGTTAATTTAATGTTTGTTTTCATTTCTGTAAGCAGAATTCATTAAAAGGTAAATTCAAGCCATTTAATTAGTGGGTGAGTTTTCGTTTAGCACTACTAGCCTCGGATTTGCTCTAATCAGAACTTTATTTTGTTCGATGGTTTCCAGAGCTAAGTTATGTTGTAATGTAGTTGGTTTTTGTAAGGTAGAGTGTTCGAGTTATATGATCGCTTACCTGCTTCTTCTCCTTGATAATTAGTTCTGCAGTCTGTTTCTATTTTTAAATTTATGCTTCTTCTTAATGTTAGTTCTGGATTAGTAATCTTGTAGTCTTAGTCTCTCAGGAGAAGTTTGAATGAGACAAACGGCAGAGTTTCTTTCTTTACTGTAGTAAAGAGTACAAGTACAAGTTACAACTATAAAGCTTATAAATCTCTTTTGGACCCTAGCAATATTTCTACTTCTTTTCTGAACGATGGTTGCCAGTCCTCTCTGGCTTCTCTCCTTCGCAAATTTAGCACCCTCGGTTCGAATTCGGCACCACCTCTTCAGGCCGTGTAGGATCTGGTTCTCCGCCCACTGGATTCTTGATTCGTGGAGCAGTCTTTCCTTATCTTTTCCCCATCCTTTTTTAGCTGGGGTTAACATGTTAATTCCTCCTTTTCCAGGCGGAGTCAATAATTTAACATGTTAATACCTCCTACTGGAAGCGGAGCTGCATTCTTGCTAGAATTTGGTGCGAGGTCACCGGTCAAAGATTTTATGACCGTCTTAAGATTGTAATTGCGATGGTGATATGATTCAACTTCCTGTGACTAAGGTTTTGTTGATCAAATTCTGGCTCACAGACCAAAGCTCAATTCCCTATCTCTCTTCCTCTTCCTCTCTCTCGTTGGTTTCAACTATACATGCTCTGATTATTCTCTCTCCTTCTGCTTCTCTTTCCCTTTCTTTCTATTATTTTTTGCACTGTACTTTGATTATTCTCTCTCTCTGTTATTACGCTACCCTATCTACTATTATTTCTTATAACTATCATTACATCACTCGGTCACCTACCAAACATTGTCTTCAATGTTTAATATCTATATATCTAAATGAAAAAAAATGGATATACAGGAAAATTATTAGAGAGTACAACAAAATACGCATCAAAATTGCTCTCCCAACTCTGGAAGAAAGGATAAGTGTAATAAAATCGTAAAATAAAATCATCAGAAAAGCAAATGTTAAACATATCAAAAATTTAAAATGCATTAAATCATAAGCATAATAAATGAAAACTCAGAATAAAATATCTGAAAAAAAAAATTAGAAATGATGTGGATATTAAATGTCAATTAAAGATAATTTCTTTTCATTTCTATCAGTATCCCTTGTATCTTTCTGATAATCAAATGCCTCAATGTGATGACAAACAAAACAATAGTGACTATTATTACCAGCAGATTTACAAGTGAAAGAAATGGTGCTGTCTGTTTCGTATACAAGTAATATTCATCCACATAATTCAAGTTCTCAAGTTCCTTTAATTCTAACTGACCACAATTAAACTCATCTATTGCAAATGTGTAATTCTTATATGGCACATGTTTTGTTGATAGGTATTTAAAGAAAAGATGTGGTTCATAGTATATGTGATTTTGTAAAACTAACTTACATGATGTTGCAAGAGACTTGATATTCTTTCATTTCAGTTGGGTGGTGACATTAGGACAAGTGACTGTGGCTATAACAGTATCTAATGAAAATACAAAAAAGTATTCATTAACTATAGTTGATTCAAATGACTTATTAAATGACTGTGTACACACATCCTTTTCTTGATTTTATTTTCAAATAAACTCTTGGATGCAGGGATGATCATTGGTAGTCTTATGTAAGTTATCACTATCACATATATACTCTTTTTCCTTCAAAATTACACATTCATTGAATTGTTCATCAGTTAAAAAGGCTAATATTAATCCATGTTCTTCCAATGCAAAATGAGTACTAAGGCCCTTTCTAATAATGATCTGATTTTCAATATACATAGGAAGGGATACACAGAAACTAGCACATTTGAAATTTTCGTATTTAAAGGTAGAACTAAAACTAATTCTGTCATGAATTACTTTGGCACTTATCAAATTACAGTACATGAGAATATCTTCTACTAAAATTGTTGCGCAATGTTCCTCAATTATATAAAACTTATTAATGTCTTCTAATTCTTTTGGAGTGATTAGTGTTGGGCTCAAAATACCTTTGTAAGCAAGTAAGACAGCATTGAGCATGTCTTTATGTTCTTGTAACACCACTTCACTTTCCAGTGGAAAGGTATTTAAAAACTTTAGATTTTATATCTTATTGGGTTCTTTTGTTGCATTCAGATTTACTTGACTTATGAAGGCTTTCAATTTTTCTATTGTTCTGCATTTTGATTGTGAGAGGTAATCACTTTATTTTTCACTGTACCAGTTGCGGCTGCCCACTTTTCCAGTCTGTCAATTATTTCCTTTTCTTGTTCTACACTTGTTTCGGTAGCAACTCCAAACAACTGATTTACAGCAGTTCCAATGAAGGGTAAGGGGGATCTTTTGGACCTTGATCTCAGTGTGTTATCTATGTTCATGCTCAGCTTTTCCAATAATGACATGACACTGTTATCATCACCCTTCTATAGGATTGCTTTCATACACCATTTTGGTATATCTCTTAGTTCACTTTCACGTTTGAGGACCTGTGGAAATATCTATACTAAACTATTCCAAAGGTCCTTGATCATTTTGACTTTCCATGTCTTTTTAACAGGGCACCTTTTCCTTTTTCTTATCTCCACTTCTGCAGATATGAGTCCAATTAAAACTAGTGCAATGATTGAGCCGCATGTTTGCCTCTGCAAATTAGACTTAACTAGATTTTCTTTACATATAGACACATTAATTGCACTGCATAAATCACAGTTATGATATTTTCAGTCCAACACTATTTACATATTACTATATACACATTTTTAGCTCTTTCAGTTTCTTAGGTCATACCTCGTTGAAATTGGATTTTCTACAGTATTTTTCTTTCTTATGTTATCTATATCTTCAGTAGACCATGGATCTGTTTTCACTACCTTTACATGATTCCAGTGAACTACCTTTTCCTTCATATCACTTTTATTTATTACTCTGTATTTGTGTAATTTTAACACTTCTATTACTCTATATGGCCCAGTGACTTTGGGAGAAACTTTTACATTTGGACCTTCTGGTACATGATTCTTAACATAAATTTGAGTTCCCACTGTAATGTCTGGTTTAGTGGTATTTTTGTTATAGCATTTTTCTTCAGTCTTATGTAGTACCTCACAACCCATACTGTCCGTGTATGCTGTTTGTAAATGCAACAAATCACAATTGCTGTGCTGACTTTTGATAAGGCTTCCAAGCAGAAGGTAACGTAAGATGCGGATCCATGGTACCGATCACTTATTTTTTCCCCATGACGATAAAGAGGTAAGTAAATCCAATGTTGTCACTGGTGAAAATGGCTAAGAACTACCTTCATTTTCATTAAAAGCCGCCCACTTCTCCTTTCTGTAAGAAATGTATAACGAGCAGCAAATCTCTTCAACGACCTAAACCATCTTAATTTTTAACAGGTTATTAAGGAATTGTCATCATTTTATGTAAACAAAAAATATTTAAAAACTAAAAATGCAAGTTAAAAATAAAAAAAATAATTTACAAACTTACCAAATTACCATATTAAAAAAAGAAACAGAGAACAAAAAATAACTTAGTGTTATTTTTTCAACATAAAAATATCAATTTTGTATATGACTTACCCAGTAATTATATAGCTGATTCCACACTGAATGGAGGTGGGATCATGGACATATTCTACTCCAAAGCATTAAATGATGTAATGAATTTGAAATAGAACAGTAGCTAGCATTGGAAAAACAATGCTTGTCGTTCCTATGAGTTAAGAGAGCTATGCAGACGAATAGCTACTGCCTTTGGTTGACGCTCATCTTAATTTGTAGTGGCGTGGCGGTGGAGCCAAGGGTTGCCTTCTACTTAGGGGAAACTTTGCAGCGAGGAGGATGGTCCTATGGCTAGCAAAGTATGATAGGTGCCTACCCTTGCCCTGGGTTTAACTCACTAGGACTGATGAGGTATGGTGATAAAATGTTCTTGGTAGACATCTTAATAGCATCCTGAAGTCCCTTATAGCTTAACAAAAATGACTCTGTTTCAAACATTAACTGGTTCACAAGCTTCGACCTGTTTAGATAATTTATCTCTGTGGTAATGTTCTGAGCTACATTGTTAACAAAGTCCTTCCGTTTAATAATCAATTCTTGGTTCTTAATAATTGCATCAATGACTTTAGTCATGATGGTACCTCGTTCTGCGGCCCACATTTCTAATTTTTCTATCCTAGCTCTATCCTTATCTACATCACTATCAGTAGCTACATCAAACAAAGTGTTTAATGCTGTACCTATAAATGGAAGGAGTGAACGCTTCTTAATTCTCTTAGGTAAAACCTGGTTGATATCCTGTCCAAGTTTCAACAGAATCGTATTATTCTGGTTACTAACTATGACATTTTCGAGTTTACTCAGTTATTCTGTCAATTGTTGCTGTTGATGATCTACTGTGGTTATGTTAATTTTAATTACAGCGATGTCGTGTATCATCTTCACTTGGCCACGATCCCTTAAGATTGCTGCTCCCTTCTTGATTTGCAAGATGGAGATGCAGATATCCACTCACCATGCGCCATAGTGAAATCCATTTCCTGCAAAATATACCCTAAGCAGTATACTTTATACAACAATGTTATTGACCTGTTGCACTTGGTCCTATCCTTTCCTTAAATTGTATCTCGGAGTCACTAATGCTTTTGAAGTATGGGAATCATTTACGTTACTGTTTTCCTTACTACTTGACTCCTTTAAATCTTTAAAATCTTTTAAATGTTCTTCTGACCAAATGTCGGAATGTACTATTTTAATATGGTTCCAATGTGCAAAAGTTCCGTTTACAGTTGATTCATGCATTAGCTACCACTTATTTCACTACTATCCACTGAATCTGTGCTACCCGGGCTAGCATATTATCCATCTTAGTCTATTGGATGTTCGCTTCTCTAGAAGATGTCGTCTCAGATAAATTGATCAGATTTATGCAAGACTTTCTTTCTTCTAGCTTAAACAAACATTTCTCTATTTCTGCGTTGCAAATTGATTTTATTTTCTCCACAATCTAACATTATTCTACATCTCCGCATAGCTTTATATGAAAACAGCGCTTAAGTAGGATAAAATCTTTCTTCTAATACTACAAATACTTCCTTAAAAGTTTTGTCTAAAATCTCTATGTCCAGTGTGACATTACCCAAAGCCTTAATCTGTTTTGCTGCTATTCCTTTTATAATTCTACCAGGACCTTGTATTTCTGTATCTGCAAAGCCTAAATGTTTTGTTAACGTTTATTTATAATATTTACTGTACTGCCTGTATCTAAAAGGATTGAGCATTGTTTATTATTAATTCTTGTTTGGATGATAGGTAAATCTTCTTGGCATATTTCTTTATCCTTCACTGAGAATACTATCTCTTTATTTACTTCAAAAGGCAACTTGAAATTATCTTCCTGACCTACAGTAACTATTTCATTCTCATTTTCTACTGGTAAGGAAGCTCTCTTTTGTACTACCCCCTTCTGTAATTGTCACTGAGTCTGATTATTATTTTGGGTGTACTACTTTGAGCATTATGGTTGGTATTGTTATTTTTGAACCAACAATTTTGTGTTAGGTGACCTGTCCTATTACAATGAGATCAATACCTTGGTCGCCTACAATTCTGAGTTGTGTGGTTGGAATAACCACAATTTTGCTCTTGTTTACTATTTTGTGTTTTATTATCTCCGGGGCTCTGGCTATGGGTTGGGCTGAACGAACTTGGATTATTATTGTTTGGATTTCCTCTATGCTGTTGAGGCCTATATTTACTATTTCTGTTTGCTTGTCCCCTGTTGTCTATGCTTGAAATTTCTAGATCTGTCTGGAACACTATCTGTCCTTCCCTGAAAATTATTCCTATTTCTACCAGGGTTTCAATTATTTGCAAAACCTGTAAATTCTTTTGCCAAATGCAGTCCTCTTTTGCACAGTTCCTTTTTCATACATCTTAAAGCTGCTAGACTATCCTGCTTAGGATCAGGTTCCTGTTTCTTAAAAACCCGTTTATCTTCCTCCCCGATAGCGTCACATACTATACCATGGACTATGTAGTTTAAAATCTCTCTCATACTTACTAAATCCTTTACATCACGATTAAAAGCATCACGATCGCCAATAACTACTCTGGTTCTTTTTAAATCGATAGTTAAGTTATGGATGACATTTTCTACATCAGTATGGAGGTTTGCGATATTGTCACCATCATATTTCTGGTGTAAAAACTTACTGAGATTGTACCATCGATCTTGTTGATTAATCGGTTCCCAGATTTCAAAGCACACCCTCTTGAATTCAGCAAATGTTTTAATTTCCTGAAACTTGAATGAATTAAGAGTGCGATGCGCATCTCCTTTCTCTGAACTAACATAGAGTAACGCTTCATCTATTTTCTTGCGTTCATCGGTAATTCCACTGGGTGAAATCCGACTTTCGGTCTCTGCTATCCACTGAGGTACCGAATACGCTTCTAACTTAATTTTGTCAGGATGACCCTTTTCTACATTACTGCAAAAGCGTGTAGCCTGTGTTATTACAGCAGCCTGTGCCATTCTAGAATACCTGGTATGCGCTTGCAATAGGTTAGGAATGTTATTATTGTTAGCAACAATCACACTAGTCGTGGGTCTATTTGCTACTGTCGAAAGCGGTACTCTGGGTGGACTTTTGCTATGCGATAGTCGTGCGGGAAAATTCGTCTGATTATTTAGTCTCGATCGTCTGTCAGGGGTTGGACGTAGGCTATAATGGTTCGAGTCGGGAGTTCTGCTTCTTTGCAACCTGGTAATAATTTCATGAAATTGATGGTTCATACTACAGCAAACTGGATACAATTTAAAAAAATAGATGCATTGTTGTACTTACATTATCTTCATGGTTGGAGTCTGTGGTCCCTATTGTGGTCCCTATCTTGCTTATTTAATTTTCTTATTTCCTAGTGTTTCCTTCCTTCAATCTGGAAAAACATTAACATTAGTACATGCTGTTATTCCTTATTCACACCACTGCACTTTATGAACTGAGTGACAATATCTTTATGGTTCAAGATTTATCACAAACAATGAAGAAAGATAGAAAATTATTTTATCTTACAACTTTACGGCAAAAAAAATTTATCTCAAAGCTGCTTGTTATGAACTATTTTTATAAAAGCATTATTATTTCATTGCAGTGTGTGAAAAATTTCTATCTTGATTTATTGTCAGACGTTAATCTATTAGGATACTTCAAACTTTTCTTCTTTCTTCTGGTTCTGGTTGCGCCGAACACTTCTGCGTTGTCGTCCTTGCGCTCCCGTTGAGATTCTCTTGCACCACTGTTGAAGTCTACTGTGCTGCCGTTGAAATTCTCTTGCGCCACTGTTGAAGTCTACTGTGCTGCCGTTGAAATTCTCTTGCGCCACTGTTGAAGTCTACTGTACTGCCGTTGAAATTCTCTTGCGCCACTGTTGAAGTCTACTGTGCTGCCGTTGAAATTCTCTTGCGTCACTGTTGAAGTCTACTGCGCTGCCGTTGCTTAACGCTGGTGGCGGCGTTGTCCGTCGTTTGGGGAAATCGTAGCGATGTATGGAGAATTGGGCTCTATCTCAATACTTATGATAGTTTAGCGCTCGTAGGTTGATTGAAGAATTCCGCCGTCAATCGCCTTTCCATGAGTTTCGCTGCGCTGAATTTGAAATCTTCTCTGTCCGCTCCTATGCGTTTTCCATTAACGCATTGTCGAGTTGATATGGCTTAGGAATGCGGCGAGCCTAGTTCAGTATTCTTCGTAGAAATTCACTGCGTTTCGTCGCTCTGGCTTCGTTCGCCTTCTCAGCTGTTTTGAAGTGTTATGACTTCGTCAGCGGATACCCAGTCTCGGAGTTGTGTTGCGTTGTTCTTCGTCGCCTTTTTCGTTTTCTTCGTTCTTCGAGTTATTGAAATCGGAAATTTCTTCTTTTTGTTATTTGTTGATTTTCTTTATGTTTCTAGCGCTTAAGGATTAGCGCTCTTTTTCTAACAGTTGGTCGGTACTTTTTATTTTCTACTCAGTTTATTTTTTCCACTGTGTGTGTGTGTTTTTTCTCTATCGGTGTTTTGCACTTAGAATCCACAATCGCTGAGCACCAATTTGTTGCGTCTATGTCTTAAGGGTTTCCTTTAATTCTCTTTCTCTCATCTCTTCTCCTTTATTATTAGTCAGTCTTTATTCGGTAGCTTGTTAGTATTATTTGGGAAGGTTATCTGTTATATGAGCTAACCTTCAATTATCACTTGCGGTGAGTTTTTCTTTTCTTAGGAACATTGTAGATTAATTTCCTTGCATTTCCAGGTCTCTCAGGATTTAAGCTTGGGTACACCATAGGACTCTGGACAAATTAAACACCACTTAATTATCTTACTTATTATTAAAAGTAATTAATCACAATCTAACAATTTACACAACACTACACAGGGAACAGAGGAAGCACTGACGTTGCCTCCCCGTACAAGGCTTAGTTCCTAACTAAACTTCTCTGAGACCTCAAGTGAAGTCTCAGCCTAACTCATACAGTTAAGCTCCTCCTTAACTTCTACTAAAGCACATCCTACTACTTCTTGAGGGGCTTTCCTTACTTCCGGTGCCACCCCTAGATTAGTCTTATTGGTTATGTTAATCTACGGTAACCACCCACTGAAGGTGTCAAAGTTCAGATTTTCCACTGGAGTTTGCAACTTACTGTTTTGGCAAACTGCTGCCTGTGTTTAGTCTCGTTTTTCGAAACTGCTATTGCTGCAGTCTGTTACTGCCACACATCTACTCCCTTTTCTACCTCTCCTGGTAGATTCTTTCATTACTCTATCCTCACTCTATATATATTTCTACCAGTGGATTTTCATATCTAATTGTCCCTACATATTTATAGACAGACTCCTGTTGTTTTCCTAACAGCAGCACCTCAATAAAACCACCAGAATACACTCACACCTACACTGAAATAAAGTCAAGACCCATCCACAAGAGTGGTGGGTTCTCCAGGTACACTGGACCCCCTGGCTTTCCAAACTCAGCACCTTGCTGACAAGGTGAACAGATAATAATAGGAGAACATCCCATGCTTCCTTCCATGATGCCATGCCAGTCACTAAAATGGTCAAGAGATACTGAAAAAATTTGACACTTTTTAAGCATTTTCTCGGATATGTTGGTTCATCACTGTGGTCAGCCACGATAGTGCTCATCTAATTTGACGTTTTTATTTTTTTTTCGATTCATGTATCATTATTTGATTTTTTAGAAACACTAACTATTTACCAAACTATATTATAGTCAGTTTATAAGCACACAGAATTCACGGCATCTCGACTATAAAGAAGAGTGAGCTTAACATTAGCGGTGTTCATATTTCAAGTATCCCTAAGATTCTCGACCGAATGTGTGCCGAAGCTTACCAAACAAAGCATCCTTTGGAGCCATGCTTCAAAGTCAGACATTTTACGTACTGATATTCTTAAGAATTTCGACCCTTATAATGGCTATACATTTTTAGCTTATGGCAATTCATGTTCCTTCATTCAGAAGGCTGTTAAATATATGACTGCATCACAGAAATGAAAGCCATCCCCAGCAAAATAGACTATTAACAGAAACCCGGGAAGCAAATTTTTGCAATATTCCTACGGACCTCTCAAGACTTACATATATGATTAATGGCTTAATATGAATATGTGACTTGATGAATACAATGAAGTCTTTTATAAATGAAGTTTTATTAGAGTGACGTTATTCGTAATAAGAATTACCATTTATTACACTTCAGAGTTTATGTGCATCTCATGTCTGGTGACGGTCTATGATATAAAAGTTCAAAAACAGCTGTCATTAAGAGAGAGAGAGAGAGAGAGAGAGAGAGAGAGAGAGAGAGAGAGAGAGATTAAAACAACAAACGAAAGATAAGTAGGGTATGATTCAATAACATTACATAATTGCTAGAGCTAAGCATGCTTGACTTGACTGTGATAAAAAAATAATAATAAATGCGCAGTAAAGATCGTACAGATCAATCATGATTATAATAACACAAATATAGAACTAAGTAACCAATAGTGTCAAAATCACACCATCAAATCAGTGAAAAGGAAGAGTGTTAATCCCATAGAGGGTAACTATCTAGAAATGTTATCAAAGATGCTTTCTGTATACCCACTTATCAGGACCACGTAGTTCGGTGGTTTTCCACCAGGGCGGCACTGCAGAGCCTTGCGGGCTACGGCCATTTAGGGGTCTGGTAACCTGCAGGTTGAACGATCTTTAGTGTGATTGTGATTTTTTTTCATCCTGATCGCAATAATGGTACGATGCGCAACTTATAGTTACCAAAATAGGAAACACGAGTCTTCAAGAGAAAATGGGGTAACATTTCACAGGTAAACGAAGCATAATAGAATTTAGTTATCCTTACTTTTGTGGTAGTCGGATATGATTTGTCGTAGCAGTATGTAGTTGGTAGATCCACTTTCTCTCTTTAACATGTCTTGTGATGTCCATCATATTACCGTAGCTCATAAATGTAGTGGCAATTTAATTTTGGTATCAGCATATCAATAATATGTAGGATATGTCACAAAATATATAGTAAGAACAATCTGATGGTTAATGAAAATGCTTAGTAGTACTTAGGTCTATAGGTGTAATAACACCAGCTGCGTCAAGAAGTCTCATCTGTTATAGCATATTACTGTGATGCATGAGGACGCCAACTGTATTTTGTCAGTCACCAAGAATTATCTGCAGTATGTATGTAGGCTTGTAAGATACGGTCTATGCCATAACTGATTCAGTTCTAGACATCAAATGCAGTTAGAGTATTTAACAAAATGCAAACCACCATACTTGGTTTCTCAACGAAATTCCGAAATGTCACTCTTGGGGAGAGCGTTTCAGGACGACGTAAAACAAAAAAAACGTAGCTCCTATTCGATTTTAAGTTAAAATGGTGTTTTTTTTTTATTTGTGGCAAATCCTTTGTGTCAATATGTCACGCTTTCAACATAACGAAATCGCAGCTTCATTCACCTTATACATGCCACATCACATAAAGTGAAAACGAGCTTGTCCGTAATTGAAAAGGTTTAGTAGAAAGTAGGTGTGTAGGTCTTTTAGCGTTACCATGAAAGTATTTTAGGATGCCTTAACTAAATCCCAGAAAAGAACTTCCGTTACTCTAATCGAAATTTGAAATATATATTCGTATTTTTTTATGCGTAACAAATCTTGGCTTACTAATGTCTCATAGATTAGTAACAGTAACAAAATGAAATCTGGTACCCTAGGCTAGACCTATGCCCTCAAATAATGCACTTGGTAATGTGCTACATTATCATATATATTTGAAAACACACTGTTTTCAAATATATATAAAAATAACTTATGGTAAAAGTTATCAAACCATCTCGGCAAGGAAAACGCAGCCTTTAAGAATGGTAACAGCAAGGCAAGGAAAATAATCATAAGCCGTTCAGACAACTAGGGAGACCGTCGTTGAAGGTTCTGGTGAACACCTGCATCCATGGTGGTTATCTCCCAGCATGCACCAACAGCGATTTGCCTCATGCCAGCATGGGTCATTATTAGCCTAAGGCAGCTCATAAGTATATGGTAAAGCGTTAAAGTGTATAAGACGCATGGTGTGGACTTTTGGACTTGGACACCAGCAGAGACACAGTATGATTCCTACTAAATTTCTAGTCCAAGCAACTCACTTATAGTCCAAGCAACCCACTTATACTTTATAGACCTAAAGGCCCCAGCTCACAAATATTGGTATATTTAGAACTAAAAAACCGTCCGGTATGTCAAAACAAAGTGCACTGGCAAGATTATTATTCAGCTGTTTATTTATGAATATTATTAATTAATTCATGTGCCTTTGGCACAAAGGCTTTAGGAACTTATGGCACACACATATAACCCCCCCACTCCCTCTGCGATTCCCGTTGATATCCACTTATGAACTAGCAATTTCCCTCCCAGTGATGTCATATCATCTTGCAGTTCTTAACAGACAGGCCGTATGGCAACAGCTAATGAAGTGAGGTTTCTTGAATAAAAATGTTTGCAAGTAAACAGACCTTTGACTGCTTGTATTATTTTGCAAGGCACTTGAGCAACGAAATACTTATTTTTCGGTAAATTTGATTATTTCCTCAGTAAGATTGCCAAGCTAGTTCTGACCTTACCTCACAGTAACTGTCGCAAATGTTATGGTGACTTTCACTAAGGTTCGTGCCAGATGTTATGCGGCTGGTAGCCTTACCTTAATGGACAGGTTCCAGGCCCGTACACAAGGACAACTCGATAGGTAAACACGTCTGATTTTAAAAATTTTTATTACAAAACTAAACTCTTCATTAAAAACAACAAGGCAAAGGAATAAAGCGTGATCTTAGGTGACTCAGCACCCTAAACTTCGACAAATTCTACGTGGCCATGCGACCACTCAAAAACACTGAAAATTTCGAAAAAAGCAAGTTAAGCAATGATCAAGTTCAATTAGCCCAACGATGGCTACAAAAAGGAATGATTACTTACTATGTGAAATTCTGGTCAATTGCTGCCCTCCATGCCCAATCTCACACCCGCACACCACGTTCAAGACCTGCAAGAGTTGTTAACCCTACTACGTTAATTTGAAGAAGAGGCCGAGAACTTTGTGCATGGTGGTTTTATACCCAAGCGAATTGGGTTAGTCAATTTTATCAGAATTTGTTTTCTTCAAGAAGGAAGCATTCCTTCGTTTTTCATATAGTTTGACTAATAAATGTGTATATACAAAATGGAACCATTTAAATACAGGTGCCAGACTGCATTATACGTGGCAATTCGCCTTTTCTTGAGTTGAAAGTGGAAAAGGATGAGGGGGGGGGAGGGGGAATACGTCTAGGAAAATTTGTGCGCTAATTTTTCGTGACATTCACCACTCCAAAAGGGTTCCCGGGAAGGAAAGGAAGCAGGCAACAAGCAATCGGACGGAGTAGGCAAAACATGGTCAAACGGGTCGTCGAAGCCTAGGCTCGTGTGCAGCGCTATAGCCCGTACGGGTCTAGCTTTCGACAGCAAACAGGTGCAATATGGAGTGATCAGTCAAAAAAGCAAGGACACAATGCAACAATCAATAAGAATCAAAGGCAATGTAAAAATTGTAAATCTCGAGTCACCGATTACAATAAAAGGTTCAGCAAAATTCAATCAATGTCAACTCATCATAACATATTATAGAGCAATTCAGGCCATCTAGTAGCAGCAAGATCACATCAAAATGTAATTCAAATAATATCATGGCATCAGCAGACAAACAGTGCAGTGTGCATCATGACTGCAATCATGCAAAGGCAATGTAAGCATATATCTCAAGGCATCAATAGAAAAATCAACTCAATATGAATACTCAAGCATAGCTTGATCAATGATAAAAGTAAAATCATGTAATAAAGTCAAGATTCTTCTTCCAGGAACTTGCTTCTCACTCATAAAGGGGTCATCATCAATGACAGAAAAGTCATAATTTACTGGTGCAGTTATGTACAGGTGATGTAGTAATAATAAAAGATGGAAATATGTCACGAGACCAGCCAATTAAGGCAAGAATAGTAATGCAAAATTACTTATACAATAAGATCGTTACGATCTACAAATTCAAATGTTCGTTGTTCCAACTCAGATGCCAAAAAAAAAAAAAAAGAATTATACAAGAGTTACACAAAGTGGGAGCTTTTCCCATGCAATGCAAGAGTTACAATGCGCACAAGGGTCTTAAATCAACACATATACAAGAAGTTCTGATGAGGTCATCATGGACCGCGGTGTCGGTTCTCATACAACGACTCGACAGAAAAAATGAAATATAGAGAACAGTTTCAGCCCTAACTCCTTCAAAACTCTTTTCCAACTCATACACTTTCAGATGTTCCTCGCCCTCAAACAGGACTTTCAGGGACCTGGCGACTCCGTTTTCGTCAGAATACAACTCAAGGATTCTGTCGAGGGGCCATTGACTGCATTTGTGCTGGTCCGTTTTCACCAGCACAAGGCCGCCTACACAGCGCAGTTGGGGGGGGGCGTCTCGTAGGTCGTAACGCTCTGCAGAGAGATTTTAGGTATCCTTCCCTACAGTACTTTTTACAGCAGTTGAGGGTTTCTGTCAACCTGAAATATTGATGACATAGCTGTCATGTCGTCAGTGTCATATGCACATCCTCGTAAGGAACCACGGGCGGCAATAAGCAAAACAACATCTCCATAGATGAGGTGCGATGGTGTTTGGGCTTCGTCCTCCCAAGCATGTCTCCTGAGTACAGCAAGGAGTGGTTGTTGACCCCATCTTTGGCTTCTTTGATTAAGGTTCTGAGTTGTTCCTTGGTGAACAGATTTTGTCGCAACTTCATAGCGAGTGTCCTCTTTACAACCCCAATCAGCCTTTTAAAGAATCCGTCTTTCCAGGGAGATCGGGGGTTTGAAAAACCCACTTGATTCCTGTGCAGTGCAGGATTGCTTTTATAACATCCTCATCGCACACCTCTTGGAGAAAGGTCCTTGCAGCCCTGAAGGTCATAGCATTATTGTTGTAGACAGTCGAAGGAGTCACCATGGGTGACAGTGAAGCATCGTAGTAGGCAGCAACAAAGGTATTTGGCATCCAGGCCTGCTGCAGTAATTGTATGATACTGCCACAGGCTGGCTGAGCAGTATGATGATGAGAATTGTGCCCCACTCCTTCCTTCTATGGGTTGGGTGCCCGTGTGGTCTACCCCTACCTCCTCAAAGGGATGTATTATGAGTGCTTCTGTCAGTTCTTGGGAGGGGTGAGGTGGTGGTTTTGGTTGGAGAAGGAGTCTGAAGGTATAACCATGCATGCTCTAACCATCTCCCCACTACTTTTCTTGGCAGCAGCCCCTCATCCCAGGCTCCAAGCATTCCTTGCTGGAAAAGTCATCAAAACTAAGTGCTCCTCAATGCAAGTGGGGAGTTTTCCATGGAGATGGGTAGAGATACAATGATACTAAAGTGCCCTTGCAACAACCACGAACTCAAGTTCTTTGTATCAGTAACATTAACAATCTACTATTTCGTTTGTGAAAATTATGCCACTAACGCCATCGACCTAGGCTCAATTGTTTCACAAAATTATTAATGTGCATAGGTGCAGGCACACCACTCTCTAACTTACTACACATTGTAGGTAGGTGGTGTCGTTGGTTTTCAAAGTAAACTAATTTCAAGAACAGGGGTCTGCATTGGCAGTTCCCAAAACATTTCCAACTAAACTAGAGACCAAATTTTCAATAAGTTGTGTGAAGTCTAATGTTTACCTCCCCCTGCAATTTTCCACAAGATTCAGTTGGCGGAGTCAACAGTTTCCTTCTTCCTCCCTGAGCTCCCCTCAGGGGGCCGGCCTGTGTTCCCATTTTTGTCAGATTGGAGTATTCTCCCTCTTCAACACATGGTTTCAGGGGTGCTCCTCACAGCGTAGAAACGGGTAGACTTTCAAATCTTGCAATGTTGGAACCTCTGATTAAAATATCAGCTGGATTCTTACTTCGTGGGGCCACCCACTGCATCTTGATGCCACACTCCTGTTGATTCAAATAATCTCCCCCCCGCTCGATTATTAAATGAACATGTTTTTTAACTTCCCATGCGCTCTCAACCTACCCATGCAGTAGGCCAGAATTTTGCTTCAGTCAATCCCGAACCGTTATGGTGGTAAAGCTAAACAACTTACAAGGATGCTTTCCCAATCTAAATGCCTAAATAATAATTTCTAAATAGTTGTCTAACTTTGGGATGGTTAAATTTTGCTTGTTAGCGAGGCGTGACTTGCATTTTTGGGAAGTTAAGAGGCTGAACTTGTTCCTGAATCTCTTGTCTGACATAGGCTACAGCAACTGGGGGGGGGTAAGCCTTTTTGGCTCGATGATGTGCCAGCAAACCAGAATGCAATTCCACTACCTTTTATATGCATAATACCCCTCCTCTGAAACTTACAAATGTTGAACATTGTTGAACTTCAGTGAGTAGTTTGCTAGCTTCTATTGGTTGGTGACCATCCTGATTGCCAACATCATCCCCCAGCCTACCCCGGCTTTCCTACCAATCTTGAAGGAGAATTTTTAACCCTGACAACAAAAAGGGGGACCTGACTAGCCCCTAAAAAAAGGGGGGTCAAAATTGGGCGCTTACCAAAAGGGAACAGTAGCTTGCATTTGGGTAAAGGTAAGGATGGGAACTACATTTTATTTCTACGAACTGGACTTTTGTTTTAGGCCTTAAAAACTCCACTTATCCTCCCTTCTAATCTCAATTTCATTCCAAAACCATTGATCTCGATTTCATCGGGTTCCTTGGCAACCAATTCTGCTGATCAAACTCTTGACAATTTTGCTTTGGCCCCACCCTGTCAAAGGCCATGTGGGACCTCATCTAGCAAAGATTTGACCTGGCAGTAATCTCTTTCCCATTGGTTTCCTTGGCTACAAAATGTCCTGCAGGATAATAATCGAACATAGAGGATTTAATGATATCTTGCCCACCGTCCCTGGTTCAACGGAGATGGGGTTTGGAGTACTCGTTGTAAAAGGATAGGGTACTACTGGTTTTGCCAAAAACCGACGAGACGTTAAAGGCGTTACATGGCCGCTCGTTTCAAACTCTTGTTGCCACAAAAACGTGTGCTATTTATTTAGTATCATCGGGATATGAGCAATACTCTGTGGAAAAGCTTTTATGTCTGATACTAACGCATAGGGATCGTGTCGAAACTTGAGGAGCAAATCAAATAGCATTTCAACTAAGTCGTGACCTGGATAAAGGCAATCATTCAACGACAGTTCTCACTTGACTTTATAGGGATGCATTGAATACAAATACATAAAGGAGTTCGTGAGACTCTCTTCTTAACTCCAAGGTGGGGCAAATAATATCCCTCAATCTTTTGAAATCAGTGACTTCAGAAATGAACCCCAGCGTCAAGATTACGTCCTGAATGGACGTTTTCCATAGTACTTTTCGGTACTCAGGATCTTTTCATGAAATTGTGTTTTCTAACGCGTTTCAATTAAGCAACTGCATTAATTCGATAAGCTCGCACTGGGGCTTACTTAGTACCCTTGGTTTCGGTACTTTACAATGCTATTATGGACTTTTATTTCATAGTAGTCGTTGCTCTGAGGTGGTGTACTTGTTCAGTGGGGAGTGATTCCTATGGTATACCAATCTCCACCCACATATCAAACGTTGCATTTCTGGGGTGGCTTGACATATTCCGGTAATGTGCGAACAAACATATGCGGTTTATTCCGTTTCCAGGGCCCACTGTGGATAGGCGCACTGTATGGCGTTTACGCTGTTATGGTTCACCAAACAAACTTACTCCATCAATCTTGTCCATACCGAGGATGAACAAGCTAAAGTAATCTGCCTCAACCAGGATATTAACATTAGTAAGAAGATTGCCATTAATTTTGCACTGCAAATGGGCTTTTACGTTAGAAAGGCCAACAGTATGTATGGGAGTATTTACATCATTGTGGAAAACGAGTTTTAGTGCAGATTAACGCTGGCACCTATTTTGTGTTTTATTTTCGTGAAACTACATTCATTGTACCTCCACCGTTGTACAATTCTGCGAGCCGAAACCAGAATAACTGGCAATTCGAATTTTCCTTCGCAAGCCAACTCGAAAATGAAACTGCCGTTGGCTACCGGTATCCAAAAATACTCTGGTAGAAAGGGGGTTTTTGGCTACGTGAATACCACGATAGCTGTAGTGGTTGGCATTAAAGTAGCTGGCAGCTCAGTCGAAGGCTTTTTCCCTTGACCCGTCCTCAGCAGTTTACAACATGGTTTTCTCATCTTTGGGCTTTTGGCTGCGTTCTTTGATTTATCGTACGTTAGTGGTCTGGGTTTCTTTTACAGGCGGCAGACAAAAACTTGTTGATGTTTTTGGGATAGGAACTGATAACTGGGGGAATTGTGGTGGGTGGCAACAGATCTGGGTTGTGGCATTGTCTTTCTCATAAATCAAACTGGTGACGTTCGGCCATCACATAACTTAGTTACGCTTTACTTTACATTGCCTACTGGCGTGACTGGACGCTAGGCAGTTGAAACATTTATTATTCAAGATTAACTGATGTTTTTAGCTGGCACGGTAGAGTACTTTAGACAAAGCGAATGTCGGAGTAAGCATTGGCTTCGGTCCGCCCTTTCTTACGGTGGTTTGACAATTCCTCTCCCCTTTTGCAAAACCGCATCATCCTTCATTTGATCTTATAATGAAATCAAGTGCATTCAAACAACTCGTTCAATGAAAAGTCACATTTATGGCAGAAATAACCAACCTACTTTTGAATAGACTTGTCCTTGCGACAACTTCTGGTTGATAAGACTTAATAACATGCCGTGATCTAATGGGGATCTACTCAAACATTTGATTTGTTTGATTAAAACTGTTAGCTCTACGTGAAAATTCTTGAGGTCAACATAATTGCACTTGGGGACAAAAAGGTCAGCTAGCCTTCTGCTGGTTGCCATAATATTTTTCAAGCAAAATCCATGGGCAACTTGGTAATTTTCGCAGCTGTTAGCTCCAAGGTATTGGAATGACTTTGAGGGCGGCTCTCCTTCTAATGTAACCTAACAAATAGGTTATACTTAACAACAGTGCCGTCTAAATCATGTCTTTGTTATGCACATGATCATCAAACATTTGCAGTGCAACCGTTGGCGAATTCACTTTTTTCGCTTTTGAACGTGGGTCTTTGAGATGCGGTAAGTGTGTTTTTGACTGTGTTATGCTAGTCAGTGTGCTGATACGACTCAATAACATTAACAACTTTACTCTCTAATGGATGAATTCTAATTTAACTGTAGCGTAACACATACAGTGTTCGTAACTGGCTTTTTCCGTCAGCTTGGAGTTCTTCCCCCAAACCAAATTCTGGAAAAAAACCTTGCTGTTGAATGTGGTTCGAGGAGATTTCATTTGAGCTCGAAGCGATTGTCCCGCCATGCAGAATGGACTACAAGGGAGTCAATCTGGGTTTCTACTGCGGCCACCATTTTGAATACGGGAAGTTAGTGATCTTTTACTCAACGGGAAAGACGGGTTCCAATCAAACTAGGGTTTAAGGGAAATGACGCCACTCCTCGTTACCGTTAGATTATAGCTAACCAACAATACCCTCCAGCATTGACTCTCCCTTAGTTTTTCTTTGATTTGACTTGTCCGCATCTTGCTCGCCTCGGATCAGTCTCATAAAGTGATTCAAGAAACGGTTTCTCACGTTGTTTTCATTGGAATGGACATTTGTTCATGCGTGCATCCTGCACGGGGTACACATCGGGCGTTTTCATTGGCACGTGTCTTCACGCCGCAGCGATTTTCTACCCTTGCCTTGCCAATACCTTCATTTATTCATGCCCGTTGAGATTCTTAATCCCTTTGTTGAGGTACTCCCGGAGGGGCTTAGTTCCCTAAGCGGTTTACTGTTGGGATAATGTTTGTTCTTTGCCCCATTTACACACTGCCATGGTTGACCAGTGATCGACCGTAATGGTGTTGCTAGTAACAACTTTAACATTTGCCCCAAACCTCTTGCGGGAGGTCGTTCCCTCCAAGATAGACAATAGCAAAATGATACCTCTTGATGCCAGAAGGGCAACGTCCTCGGAGGACAAATCTGATACCAGTTCTGCCCTGGCCTACTGTAAATTTCTACTTCCCACGTGTTCACTATGCGGGCGGCATGGAGGGAGCAGTTGCGAATGAGCCAAGAATTAACACGTTAAATACCATTAATCGAGCTGCCTTGTTCTCGGGAACTGGATTTCTTAGGGCTATCCGGTTTATATGAAGGGACCACAAATGTCGCTAATGTTATTGGGACTTTTCACTAAGATTCGTCGCCAGAATGGGTTTGTGTCGGGTCTGATTAAGCCCTAGCCCCTTAACCTTAATGGAGTATGGTTCCAGGCCCCGTACACAAGGACAACTCGATAGGTCAAACTCGTCTGATTTTAACCATTTTTTTATACAAAACTAAACTCTTCATTAAAAACAACAAGGGCAAAGGAATTAAAGTTGTGATCTAAGGTGACTCAGCACCCTAAACTTAGACAAATTTTTATGTGGCCTATGCAAGACCTCCAATTACACTGAAAATTTCGAAAAATTAAGTATGCACTTTTCAATGAAATAAATGACAACACAATTCCTAGGAATAACTAAAGGCAAGTTAAGCAATGATCGTGTTCAGTTTAGCTCAACGATGGCTTAAAGAACAAAAAAAAGGAACGATTACTTACTATGTGAAATTCTGGTCCAATCAACTGCCCTCCCTGAGCCCAAGCCTCTACAACCCGCCACCAACCCACGTTTCAAAGACCCGCAAGCGTTGTTAACTCTTGTACGTTTAATTAGTAAGGAAGGGGGCTGAAAACTTCGTGCGGGGAGGTGGTTTTAATAACCCGATGTCGGGATTGGGTTTCGTTCCAATTTTGATCAAAGAATTTTGTTTTCCTCTTAGAAGGAAGCATTCCTTTGTTTTTTCATATAGTTTCATAAGATAACAAAAATTTTGTGTCATTAGCAATGGAGGGGAAGAGAAGGCGGATTGACTAATAAAATGCGTTACATAGCAAAAAGGAAAAGGAACCATTTTCACTACAGCCCGCCAGAAGCCTGCCTTATACGTGGCAATTCGCCGTTACATTGAAAACCGGGAAAAGGATGGAGGGGCGGGAAAATAACGTCCTCATAAAATTCGTGCCACTTTATTTTTTCTTTCGCGACAGATATGCTGATGGAAGAAAGGGTGTTCAGTATTAATTTTCAATAATAAGAACTTCACCTCTCATAGAACCCAGTCCTTAATATTGGAAGGGACACTAAGAATCACTTTTATTGCTTTAAAACTAAGTGAAGTTCTCACAAGGCTTGCTTTGAGTTAAATAACCAAAGTGCATTACTTTGTGAGGCGCGAAAGTCAGCTACTTATGACACCCACTAATTTTGTTAAAAAATATCACTTATCATGTTCTGCCCCATAAAATACATAAACAATCAATATGTAACAACGGCCTATAAACACAGCATTTTATCATGTGGCTATCAAATATGTTTTTTTATTTTGCCTTAATTTTGATGTATTTATTCATGAAATTATGCATCCCCATGTTTCTTGGTAGATAGTATAAAATTGCCATATATTGAGAATTATTGGAATCTCGTTTGTACTAAAATGATAACGTTCCTGCCTTGGAATTAATGACTCTCCCGCATTTTTTTTGTGGGTGTAAATCTCCATCATTTTTTTTTTGTTTTTTTTATAATATTCGGCAAAAGTTTTCAGGTCGGGTTGAGGGTTCAGGTCTGATATATATATATTATCTATATATATAGTATATATATATATATATTTATGATATAATATATATAATATATTTATATTTATATTATATATATTATAATATATATATTATATATATATATATATATATGTATTTTTATATATATATGTAAATTATAATATTATATTACATATATATACACACACACACACACATAATATATATAATATATTATATTATAATATAGATATATCTATGCTATATATATATTATATATATATATATATTATATAATTATATCTAATACACACACCCACACACAACAACATTTAATATATATATATATGATATATAATATATTATATATTTATATATTTATATATTATATAATCATAAATATATAATATAAAATAAATAATATATAGTATATATAACTATTATATATATATATATATAATCAATAATCTATAATATATATATAAATAAATATTATTGCGTGTGTGTTGTGTGTGTGTGTGTAATATGTGTATATTATATACATACATATTAATATTATAATATAATAATATTATAATAAATAAATAATTATAATATATATATATATAGTATCTATTATATATCAAGATCTGTCAACCCTTATAAAATCCTGAACTGAAACTTTTGCCGAACTAATTTTTTTTTTATTTTTTTAAAAAAAAATAAAAAAAAAATGCTGGAGATTTATACAAAAAAAAATGCGGGAAGATTCAATAATTCCCTAGGCAGAAAAGTTATCATTTTTGTTTTATAGAACACATCCAATAATTCTCAATATATGGCAGTTTTATTCTATCTACCAAGAAACATGGATGCATATTTCATGAATGAATACATCAAATTAAAAGAAAACAAATACCATATTAATAATTATATATAATATATGTATGTATATACGCAATCATCAAATACTATATATAAAAATATCTATATATATATATATATATATATATATACCACCTTATATTTATATATATATATAATATAATATAAATACTATCTATATATATATACTAATTAATTATATATTATTATATATATATCTATATATATAAGTAATTATATATATATATAGTATATTATATATGAATTATATAATATTATATATATATATAAATATATTATATATACTATTATATATTATATATATAAAGTATATATTATACAATATATATTTTATATATATATTAATATTATATATATATAATATATCTATAATATATATACTACACACACCTATATATATATATATTTATATTACATATTCTATATAATATATATATATACATATTATAATAGGATGTAGTATCTATATATAATGCACTTGTTGCATGTATAAGATCATGCCAGAACGGTAAATTATAGCAAGGCATTTCAGATAGGTCCCCACTGGATACATCTTAGTATAAGGCCATAATTTATTATCAAAAACGTTTCCCAACACCGCAAATACGATGCATTAATCAGTCTCTGAAGAAGTAAAAAAAACAATAACATTATATTTTAATGGCATTACAGTCAATTCACAAAAGATATAAAAAATTAAACGAAATTAAAAATTAACATTAAAAAAAATTAAAAAAACTGATAAGAAGGTAATGCGTCATTATTTAAAAAAACCAGTAAAATAAACGCGAGAGAGAGTTAACTTAAAAACCAATCATACCAAGACAAGAAAAGAAGAGGGATGCCAGATACAAAGTTGAAGCGGAAGAATGTTATTTTTTTTAAGTGAAGGAACTAGCCTTTTTATGAGGTATTGAATTCTAAGGTGGGGTTAAGTGATCTGGGTTTCTTCGTATAAGCCAATTATGGCGAAGTGTATTATATATAATATATATATTATATATAATATATATATATATAATATGTATATATATATATAATTTTATGTTTGTTATGTATATAACA
Source organism: Macrobrachium nipponense (assembly GCF_015104395.2). Classification (NCBI taxonomy): domain Eukaryota; kingdom Metazoa; phylum Arthropoda; class Malacostraca; order Decapoda; family Palaemonidae; genus Macrobrachium; species Macrobrachium nipponense. The sequence goes on from NC_087201.1 coordinate 86,776,112, forward strand.
TATATATATATATATAATATATAATATATAGTATATATTATAACATATTAATATATATATTTATCTATATATATAGTATATCTATATCTATATATATATATATATATATATAATACCCCACACATACATATTTATATTATTTATATTATTTGTATATATATTATATATATATATATATAATTATAATATATATATGTATGTATGTATGTATGTATATATATATAATATATATATATATTATATTATATATATATATATTATTATCTATAATATAATATTATATGGATATATATAGTTTTGGTATTTTATGGATGTCTGGTAATTGATATATTTTACATATATAATACCTGATACATACATATGTATGATAGTAATAGATAATAGTTATATTATATATATATATAATTATATATAATATTGTATAGTTTGGTATTTATGGATGGATTGTATGATATATTTACAATATCTATATAATAATGTATTCTATAGTATATATATATATCTATGAATAATATATATATATAATAATATATGATATATTAGTCTATATATATGCGTACGCATGAAACTGGGCGTTAAAGAATTACGAATAACGCAAACATATGGTACTTTGAAACCGCTACTCTTCTAACCGCGAACTTTCCCATGAGGTTATCCCACCCATTAACAGTTAAATAATGCACTCTACAGTTTTGAATGGTCTCTAAGTTCACCTGCGCACTTTTGATCAAATGGCCAGAGGCTACAGCAAAAAAAAAAAGACAATAACAAAAATAATAAACAAAAAAACACAAAAATCAATAAGGAACAAAGGATAAGCATTCTAATAATATATTATTGAGTCAAGAAGGTTTTTAGGTGCTGCTGGTCAGATTTCTGGGTAGATGAAAAGGTGGTGTTGTTTCGAAAGCCTTTCTGTAGAGTTTCCTCCATTCTTTATTCAGCAGCGAAAGGAATAAATTGAAGCTTCCGCTCATCAAATGAACCGACAGCCATATTATGGAAGAATATTATAATATCTAAATAATCCAAAACGATTTTTATTAAGAAATATAAAACAAATGTTAAGATTTACCAGTAACTGAATTTTACGTGAATAAATTAGGTATTGAAGAGCTTCAAATAAACTAGGTGCATTTTCACTCTAACAGCTTCCGTCTTTCTTTCTTACAAATAATCCAATGATTAACGCTGTAACAAATTTTGGCTTGTATCTATTTTTACCTAACATTTCCCGATAGTTATGGCAATTTTCCTTTCGATTTACCTTTAATCATAACTTTTTTCTAGAAATAATGACAGGATAAAGGAAATGTCCGAACTAAATTCAGATTTTGTTCAATTTTGGATCCGGTCATTTTTCGTTCCCAACTTTCTAAAATTATTTCATTTTACAGATGCAAATTAATAGAGTGAGTTCGGGGCAAGAAAAACTTACATAATTCCACGATTGAACTTCAATTTTATTTCTATCAACTTTTATGGCTACAGGTCTTTATCAATCCTCCTAGGCTTCAACGCGTATTGGAAAGAATTTTTAGTCACAAGAACCTTTTGTATCCAAAATTAAGAATTACGAATAAATGTAAAGACCGGATTAGCCCCGCTAAATGTTCACTTAGATGAACACCTTCCTTGTGGCGATACGATGGTTCTATTCCATTTGGAGCGAAGTTTATTTTCAGCGAAAGTTATTTTTGAACGAAGTCAAACGGGGGGGGGGGGGGGGGTGGGGGTGGACGAATGTCATTTTTGAACGAAATATTAAGAGCAAAATGATAATTTTCAGCGAAGGCTGATTTTAAGCGGAGTGTTGCGTAATGGTTGTTAGCTCAATTTGTCGTTAATAGTTAACTACTTGAATGGCTTTAAATGATTTGCACATTCACTTTCTTTTGCCGTTTTCTTGGAAATTTTTGAATTATGTAAGTCGTTTCTTAGAAGCATTCGAAACTGACCCACCATCATGGTATTATTATAGTTTTTCCAGTCCGTGGCAAAAACAAAATAGCTTATAAAGGTTTATATTTAAATAAAGGATAAAGCTACTCCAAACGACCAATTTCATGACGTTTGTGGAACTGAAATGTTTGCCAAAAGGACGATTGAGGAACTCACCTGAAATACGAAAGTGACAGAAACCAATTGTACCCAGAGAGGCGAAATCCCTCCTGTTCGATGCCCACCTCAACCTGTTCAAAGTTGGCGAATAAATGGTTGTAAAGAAAAAGTCCTCAAAGCTGCTGAAACAACCTCAAGGTCCCCAACCAAGGACGCCGAGACTTGATATGCTGATTGCTGGTCTACAGATGAACCTTGCTGCAAAAATTGGATCAGGAGTCGAAATTGAAAAGTAGCCATATTCTAGGCAAGGGGATGATGGAAACTACCCTCTACCCCCTTGCGGTCTACTTTCACGGGCGATTTTAATTTTCATTCTCTATGACAGTGGTAAATAACTGATTGACGGATAGAGTTGTAATTTTCGGCACTAATGAAACAGTCTTACCTGGCTGGAGAGACAATCGCCACTGGCGGTAGGCTGACCAGAACCATTCAAAACCGGTTTCCAAGTATCTTTCTTACCCCTAAATTTTTAACGAGTACATAACGTTGATAAAGGTGAGTATGTTCATACCATTGTACTACATGTATACATGTGAAAATAAAGTTTACTATAAAGTACTCAACAAATTGAAATCCCTAGAGCCTTTTGCTAGGTTTTTCCCCCCCTACCTCCGTTTTGATAGACTTCCGAAAGTTGCTTTTAAAAAATGCAATTGCTGCGTATTCCCATACGCCTCAAGCATCAAAATTGTAAAGGTTTCTTCCCATTGAGGACTAGAGTGCATGGAGAAAAATGAACCAGACATGGGGTGGGGCTGAAAGGAAAATATGTCAACGAATAAAATGTTAGGGATGTTTGATCGAAATGATAACCTGAACAAGCACTTTTCTCCATACGGATGATGTCATCAAATGGGTTTCAAGCCGTGCGTTATTTGGAAGATTTATTGGTGGATTGAAGATCCTCGAAAACATTATTTTCGATTATTTAGGGAGATAGGAGAAGACCCAAATTTCCGTAATCACTGTGGAACGTTTTCCGGCAGGGTTTAAATGGATCCCCTCCCTCGAACAAATAATGCCGTGGAAGGATGGCCACACTGCCTTTTCCCAAGGAAGTCCTTTCGTGTAGTTCACCCCGACAGTTTGGCTCCCTAATAGAGGCTTTAAAGAAGGGTGAAGGAGAGCCTACGAAGGACGAAAGATTCTGAAATATTTTTCAGAGCCTTTACGTAACTAAAAGGAAATGCGAGAACTTAGAAAGAAGAATTAAAAGCATTCTTGAATCTAGTGAAAGATTTAGCAAATTACTTATTACTTAAAATAACACCTTGGCGTACAATATCACATTTTTGGATAAACCTTCTTTTTGTTCTTATCGAAACCTTTTTTACAAAAAAAAATTTAAATATATTTATATTATTCGAATGTAATCTTTCTAAGAATTTCTGGAAGACTTTTTAGATTATGTACAAATGAAATAAAGGTACGTTCTAGCACATCTACATTTTTGATCACCTTTTTCTAGTATAATTTTGTTTTATTCATTAGTTTGTCGCTCAAAATTGACTCAATTTGAGCTTCCCTCAAATCGGGGGGGGGGGGGGGGGGATAATTTCGCATTTTTTTCCAAAAACTATTTTCCTCTATTTGACTTCACTAAAATCGACCTCTGCTCAAAGAATCTTTTAAAACTAAACAAAAACTGCCTGAAGGTTCGTTCAAATTGACATCGCTTAATGGGCCATCGCTTCCAAAAATGATCCATGATGTGACTTCGGTTAAACTTCACGGGAGAAATCGCTCAACTTGACTTCGCTTCAAAATGAATGGAATCGGTGATGGATCGTTACCTTTTTTTAAGTCCACAGGGTACTAATATGACTTTTTTGGCATCGAAAAACGTCCAAGGGAGTTTTTAATCAAAATTGAAGAAAGATCAGATGTTTCAACCAAAAGAACTTTAGTTTTGTTGTCCGTCGACAGGAAATTCTGAGACCAATATATCTCTTCTCTAACTATCGTTAATTTCTGAGATCTACGTAAAAATGTTTCCGAAACACTTGGCCCTTATTAATTGTTCTATGAAATGGCCCATACTTAAAAAAAAAAATGGTAAAACGATAGCCGACCAGGCCCCTCGTAGTACCTGTACATGGCCAAGTTTTGCATTAAAATCATAGTTAAAAGAAAATAAAACAATCTATAAACTGACCTGTGACCTAGTATAATATTGTCAATAAACATTTTTGCATTTTAAAGGAAAAGGAAAATTCCCAATCAACCGGCGAAACTTTTCAACTTTAACCGTATCCTGACTCCCTTATTGAAAAATTGGTGAAGGTTGCAAAATGAATATTTTATGGGAAAAATAATCCTCTAACCTTAAAACGTTACCAGACCAAAGAAAAACTTAAATGTCAACATGAAATTGAAATTGCTGCCTATGAACAATACGGCAAATAACTAAAAATTAGAAATATACACCATCTAACCCCAAAGGTCCCTAATTACCAACTTCCTCAGTTTTTCAGCGAAAAAACAAAGTTTTGCAATATTAAAATTTGATTGTGGAACCCTTTGAAACTATGATTTAGGACTTTAAAACTCCTGACTTTTAAAACTTTATTTGTTCAACGTAGGCAAATACTAAAAATACTACCTTACCTTCGTCACTTAATACTGAACGGTTTGACGACCCGGAGACCTATTTCTATCATAAGTCCTATGGAACCTAGATGCGAAAGGTTCTTAACCTGGGGATCGTTTTGGGGGTTTTCTCGGGGTCAAGGGGTCCAAAAAGGTTTCGGGAAGCAATACCAATTTATTTTTGCAATGGTCTGGCATTTTGTAGAGGCTAAGTGGGAAATTTTCAGTTTTTTTGTTTTTCACAGGTTTTTTTTCGGGGTATTTTTCAAAACCCTGTCCCTTTGGTTGTTCCTTTCATTTTTGTTATATCGTTAGCTTTTCCACAAGGTTCACCCATTTCTAAATTTAAGATGGATTACGGTAATATCCTGAAGAGTCTCGGGGGTCACAGAAAAAAAAAGGTTATGAACCACTGCTCTAGGAGGAAAAGCAAGGGTAAAGAATTTATGCCTCGTCGAAGTTTGACCGCAGCAACCCCCCTAATAAATGGGTCAATGTAAATAATAATACTTGGGTGCAACAATTCATAAACCCAAAGGTACCATCCTACAAATTTTATCAGTGAATAATAAAAGATATAAGTTATCAACATTATAGACCTCAGGGATAAGACTAGCAGAGATTAACATCAGGAAGGGTTTTCAAGGCGACTACTGTCTCCGCTACTCTTAATAGTAGCCATGATTCCCATGTCAAAAGTACTGTAGAAGATGGATGCTAGGTACCAACTCAAGAAAGGAGGTAACAGAAATTAACCATCTGATGTTCATGGACGACATCAAGATGTATGGAAAGAACATCCAGAAAACAGATACCCTAATCCAGGCTGTAAGGATTGTATCTGGGGTCGTCAAGATAGAGTTTGGAACAGCAAAATGTGCCTTGGTCAACATACAAAAAGGCAAAGTGACAAGGACTGAAGGGATAAAGCTACCAGATGGGAATAGCATCAAACACATAGTTGAGACAGGATACAAATACCTGGGAATAATAGAAGGACACGACCAGGAAAGAATATATACAGAGAAAAGGGGCGTTATTCAAGTCAAAACTCATTGACGAAAATATCATGAAAGCCATAAAAACGGGCAGTACCATTAATCCAGATACAGCGCAGGAGTAGTGGCATGGACGAAGGCTGAACTCCGTAGCATAGACCAGTAAACTAGGAAACACATGAAAATACACTAAACTCTAAACACAAGAGCAAATATAGACTATACATTACATGAAAGGAAGGAGGGACAGGACTACTTAGCATAGAGGATGGCATCAACATCGAGAGCAGAGCACTGGGGTAATATCTGAAAACCAGTAAAGACAAGTGGCTAAGGAGCGCATGGGAAGAAGGACTAATAAAAGTACACAAAGGCCAAGAAATATACAAAGACAGGAGAATGACAAACAGAATGGAAGAATGCACAACAAACCAATGCACGGACAGTACATGAGACAGACTAAAGAACCAGATATGTTCAAAGAACGTTAGAGGGAAATAACGTCATCCACATGCAGGAAGTACAATAAAAAATGACATCTAAACCACATAGCAAGCAAATGTCTGGCACTTGCACAGAACCAGTACAAAAGAGGCATGATTTCAGTGGCAAAAGTCATCCTCTGGAGCCTATGCAAGACACAGCTAGCTGCTTGCAGTAATAAGTGGTATGAACACCAAACCTGTGGGAGTGATAGAAAAACGATCAGGCAAAGATCCTCTGGGACTATAGTATCAGAACAGATAGGGTGAATACGTGCCAATAGACTAGATGTAACATTGATTGACAAACTCAAGAAGAAAGTATCACTCATTGATGTTACAATACCATGGACACCAGAGTAGATGAGATGGAAAGAGAAAAATTGTTAAGTATTAAGACCTAAAAAAGAATAAGAAGGATATGGGATATGCCATGGATATAGTACCCATAATCATAGGTACACTAGGCACGATATCAAGATCCCTGAAAAGGAACCTAGATAAACTAGATGCTGAGTAGCTCCAGGACTCATGCAGAAGAGTGTGTTATTAAAAGCAGTACATACAGTAAGAAAAGGGATGGTCTCTTCAGGATGCAACCTGGAACCCCACCCACACTATAAAAAATACAGTCAAGTAGGGTGACTGTGATAGACCAAATATAATAATAACAAGTCTTATTAAAAAGGATTGCTGCATCAGCTCCATTAATTTTGTATAGAGTCTTCTCTATTTTCCTTATCAAGGATTTTCTCAGTGTTGCTATTGTCCCTTATTGGCTAATGAGATTTTTGATTCAAGGTGCTTTCTCTATGCTAGTGGTCTTGCTGTTGCAGCCATGCATACCTTTCGCGGTAGGGGGGTGGTGTTGCATGGTGGGATGTGATAAAGTGACATTACTGTGGTTCAAATTTTGATTGGCTGGTGTGCTGTCCTCCTCTGTGATGTCACTTCGGCCTGGATTTTCTTTGGCTGCAGGGCCGCTTGTTTCATCTTGTATTCCTGCATTGGTGTTGCTGTTCAGGGTGGTATTATCACTGTACCCTAGGCTATTTCTTCGTAATTGGTCGGGAGTAAGAGTACCTCCTATGTAGTCATTCATGAGGGGCTTCCTTTGGATTAGGTGTGGTGCGTTTTGTAAGGTAGAGTGTTCGAGTTATATGATCGCTTACCTGCTTCTTCTTCTTGATAATTAGTTCTGCAGTCCTGGTTCCATATTCAACTTTATGCTTCTTTTTAATGTTAGTTCTGGATTAGTAATCTTTGTAGTCTTAGTCTCTCAGGAGAAGTTTAATGAGACGAACGGCAGAGTTTCTTTCTTTACTGTGGTAAAAAGTACAAGTACAAGTTAAAATTATAAAGTTTATAAATCTATTTTGGACCCTGGCAATATTTCTCCTTCTGTACTAAACAACGGCTGCTGGTCCTCTCTGGCTTCTTCTCTCGATCTGAATTCAGCCACCCTCAGTTCGAATTCGGCACCACCCCTCCTTGGGCGGTGTAGGATCTGGTTCTCCGCCTAACTGGATTCTTGATTCGTGAAGCGGTCTTTCCTTATCTTGTCCCCATCCCCTTTTGGGTGGGGTTAACATGTTAATTCCTCCTTTCCCAGGTGGAGTCAATAATTTAACATGTTTAATACCTCCTCCTGAGGCGAAGCTGCATTCTTGCTAGAAGCTGAGTAAGTCTGGTGCAAGGCCACAAGTCAAAGATTGGTTGGGAGCCCTTCCGGTTATCATTGTGCTTAGGATGATATCATCATGAGACATTGCTTGATGGTGTGCTGTCCTGGCATGGTTCCTAATAGCTCCCTCCTGCGCATGGCATGAGATCCTTTTTTGACGGTCTCGTTGTAGTCATTCTACTATAAGATCCTGGGTATCCCAGACGGGGCATGTGAATTGATAGACCATTTTCAACAATTTCAGGGGGTCTCTTGGTGGTGGGTTGGGTTGTTGTTTATCATTATTAGGTCCCTATTTTGCCAGTTTTGGTAATAGATGACGAGCTATATTTCTTTTCCATCTTCGGTGGAGGTCAAGTTATCTGTATAATTTTTTCTTTAAGTCCACTTTTCTCAGTGCCAAAAATGCATAATGGTCTTATAACAGAACTTTACTTTCTCCTGGGGGTGGGGCTGCTGTCTCTCGCTCTCATTATACCACCTATCCAGTGCTGCTCTGATTTCTAGTTGATGTGTCTATTAAAATAGATGTTGGTGGGTGTACTGCCAAGATGAACAATGGGCAAGGGCCTTCCTAACAGCCCAAACTGTAGTGTTCTTGAATCTCCTAGGGTACTCACTGTCGCCATTCAACAGCACAGGCCCAGGTTCATCTTCATATAGACAGAAGTTGTGAGGCTGTCATTGGTCTTAGAGACTAGAACATCACTGAATGAGAGTTTGTCTTTATTGCTGAGCTTGATGGTGTAGTTCAGCAAGCTACACTATTGGAATACATGGCAGACAATTTCAACCTCTTCCTTATAGTGTGCTTGTCTGAATAGGTCATTGATATATCTGGCATACTTGAGGGGTTTCCTGAAACGTGAGAGGACCCTCTCCTCCACTGTTCCATATAGAAGTTGGCGAACACGAAACCTAAGGGGAAGCCCACTGCAACACCATCCTTCTGCCAGAACATTTAACCTCTATGGGTGGAGAGGGGGCCTTCTTCGTATAAATCACTAGAAGAGCCAGTAGAGATGCCTAAAGGATGTTTAGCTAGGTTGTTGAGTCATCCCTGTAGATGTGGTCCATAATGATATTAGCTACTTCGTCAACCGGGAGATACTTGTAAATGAGGATTCTGCATTCAATGATGTGATAGTTCCTGTTTCTGGGGACTCCCGAATTTCTTCCAAATATTCTGTAGATGAACGCAGGCTGTATTGGCTTGGGATGTGTGGTGTGAGCATCTGGAGCGGGTATCTGGCTAGTGATGGGGCAGAGGGGTTCCCGCCCAGTCTTATGAGTCTTAACATCATCATACAGATAACCAAAGCTGCAGTCTCAGGTATGAGTGGGAGGCATACAGCATTAGTAGCTGCATTTACGTAGCTTATCATATCATTGACCTCTTTCTTGATGTCATCAGTTGGGTTTCTGGAGAGCCGTTCAAATTTGGTGCTGTCAGATAAGATGGCATCCAGCTTCTGGTAGCACTCTGCCTTATTAATCAGAATGAACGCTGCTGTCTTATCCCCTCTGTGAACAGTTAAGTCCACCCATTGCCCGAGTGCCTTGACGGCCTCTTTCATCACATGTCAGAGGATTCCATTGGTGTAGGTTCCGCACTCCGTAGGCACTTCAGCAAGCAGTAGGAACTGCAGTGGGTCAGTGGATGGACAAAATTGCAGCTATCATATTGTTGTATGGAGTCACACAGTAGCTGGACTTCCAGTCTCTTCTCAAGAGGCTTCAGCTTGGCAATAACATCTGAAGTGGGTTCACAGTCTGTCAGGTTGATGTATGTTTCTGTCTTCTGCACCATCCAGAGCTTGCCCCCTTTCAGCGATATCAGATTGCAGGTGATGTCTCACGCATTTCTGCAAGTCTTTGTCTCTGAAGTGGGTGAGACATTCTTTAATGTCTGGTATATCTTCATTCTGATTATTGTCATCATGAGTGTCATCTTCTGGATTGTCCTAGTATAACTTTCTTGTACAGCTATGCTCAGATCTGATGCGACATCATTCTTTTTGTATTGTCCAAAATCTCAGACTCAAAGTAACCTTACCAATCGGTGTTAAACTTTTTTTTATTCATTTACAATGTCATACATATCAACAAGTTTGCGAATTCACAGCTAGTACTATTTTCCCTATGGTTATATAAATATAATTCCTTTTATACACAGGTTTAATTCGTAACCTGTGTGATTTAAGCAGATTTTTTTTTGTTGCTTAGCTCAAAGCACATTGTGATAATGTTAGTGGTGCCATCAATGACAGCACGCTTAACATGATCCTAAGCCTGGTCAGCGTAACTACCTCTGCAGCATTAGAACATTACACCTAATATGTTCAATGGTCATAACATTGTCAAAATAGGATTATGAATTGCAACAAATTTTCTTTGAATGTTGATATTTTAAGCTGTGTTCAAGCTGCCTGTATGTTGCAAAATGATTTATAGGACTAAAAAAATAAGCTAAGTCTTCTGAGATGTAAATATCAGCTACTAAAGAATTTATTTGTAGAGATTACCTGTTCTTTAAGGAATAGAAGATAATAATGATTTCAATTATAGGGAGAGGATGATTATTAATTGAAATATCTATTAGTATTAATGTCAAGGCATGTGGAACACTTGTTTTTTAACTGGCTTAAAATATTATTTCTTTAAAGTCCTTCTACTAACTTTTAGTGTATAATTTATTTACTCAAAGGGTAACTTGATGTGCAAGATAGAGGAGATAACTTAATTTGTTTTCTGGCCAGAAATTATTAATATAGAGATGCAAATGCTAAGTGTAAAGAAATCTAACACACCTAGGCCTAGGAACAAAATCTTGGCTTTAATAAAAGAATAATTGCATAGGTGAATATTTGGCAGTAAGCCATAATATTTGAAGCAATTAAAAATGCAATATACATAATTTCATTTTCATGAAACTCCAAATATTCTCTGACAAATATATATAAATGGTTCCAAGGTAATTTCATTGTCGCTACTCAATGCAGACCGATGTTACACCAGGTGGTTCATGTCATCCTCCACTCTAATGGTTGTGTTGTCACATTCACCCGTTGATATCAGTGGAAGCATTCTACTTTTCTATTTACTTATTGACATGTTTTCACCGTTGAGGTGTAAAAACATTAAAATAAAACTATTTCAAATTTTATAGCTGCAGTAGATGCAATATTTATCTTATGACAGAATTTTTACAAATATTTGAACTAAGGCTTGATGATGACTTTTCTTTTGTCATATACATTGGCAATAAGTGAATGAGAGTTTTTCAAAATGTTTTGCAACTATTTTTCAAAAACTTGGCTACATGTGATATTCTCTTACAGTTTTGAAATATATAACAGATTAAACTCTCATGAAACATATCATGGCCCTATTTAATGCGATAATCATGTTTTCGCACTGAAACAATAGATAATTGTGCAGCATTTTAGGTTGCCAGTTAGTGAGTTTTTAACAAAATCCTATGCAGTCATGTAGCATCAGGTCTAAGCAGGGCTGTACATCTTCAGGGACAAGGACATGTAGAAGCACCTGTGAGACATCACCCGGAAGCTGATATCACTGAATGGGGGCAAGCTCTGCATGCCGCAGAAGACAGAAACTTACATCAACCTGACAGACAATCAACCCACCCCAGATCAGGATGAACCACTAAGGCTGGGTCTTAACTGCCATGTTATTGCCAAGCTGAAGCCCCGAAAGAAGAGACTGGAAGTCGAGCTATTGTGTGACCCCATACAACAATACGAGAGCCTGAATCTCATCCACACCACCAACTCACCGCAGCCTCTACTGTTGCTGAAGCCCTCACAGAGCGCTGAACCTCCACCAGTGGAACCTTTTCACATGAGATATAAGAGGACGCCAAGGAACTATGATAATAGGAGAACATAACTGCTCACAGAGCAGATATAATATCAGCATTCGTTCTGATTAAGACGGCAGAGTACTGCCAGAAGTTGCTTATCCGACAGCACCAAGTTTGAATGGCTCTCCAAAAACCCGACTGACCATGTAAAGAAAGAGCCCAACGATAACATAAGCTACATAAACGCAACTACCAATGCTGTGCGCCTCCTGCCCATCATCAGAGACTATAGCCCTAGATATCTGTATGGTAATGTAAAGACTTATAAGACTAGAAACCCCCTCCGCCCCATCATTAATTAGTCAGACGCTCCCCCTTACGTGGACTAACCAAAAGCCCAACCAGATGCTCACACCATATGTCCCAAGCCAAGATACAGTCTGCTGTAATCTACGGCGTTCTTAGAAGAAATTTGAGACTCCCCAGGAGCAGGAAATATTGTCATTGGACGTAGAATCCTCATTTACGAATGTCCCTGTCGACGAGACCTTCAATATTATTATGGACCACGTCTACAGGGACGACTCAACACCCCAGCTAAACATCCCCGAGCCATCTCTACTGGCTCTTCTAATGATCTGTACGAAGAAGGATCCCTTCTCCTCCCATAGAGGCCAAATGTTCTGGCAGAAGGATGGTGTCACAATAGGGCCCCCCTTAAGCATCCTCTTCACCAACTTCTATATGGGAACAGTGGAGGAGAGGGTCTTCTCGCATATCAAGTATCCAAGATACATCAATGACATTCATATAGCAGATGAAAAGGAAGAGGTGTAAGCTGTGTGCGGTGCGCTACAACGGTGCAGCTTGTTGAACTACACCGTCAAGTTCAGTAATAATGCCAAACTCATTCCCCTTCCTCAATGTTCAAGTCTTCAAGACCAACAACGACCTCGCAACTTCTTGTCAATACAAAGGCGACGAACTAACCTCGGCCTGTGCATGAATGGTGACAATGAGTGCTCTGCAAAATTCAAGAACACTACAGTTAGGGTCTACATTAGGAGGACCCTTACCCACTGTTCATCTTGGCAGGACCCCCACCAAGAATTTGTCCGTGTCACCCAGATGCTCATAAATAACGGGTATTCTAATAGACACATCAACAAAGAAATCAGAGCCACACTGGATTGGTGGTATAGTGAGAGCTAGAGGCAGCAGCCCCACCCCCGGAAATCAAGCTCTATTATAAGACCATTATGCATTCTCGACACCGAGAAGAGGAGGACATAATAGAGAAAATTATACAAGGTAACATGACCCCCACCAAAGATGGAAAAGAAATAGAGCTTGTCATCTGTTTACCGATAAACAAGGGACTTAACAATGAAAAACAACCCGACTCTATGGACATCACCTTCCATATTTCACTACCCATTTTGACTAGTACTGGCACGTTACTCGCCAGATGTAATAAGGTAAGTATATCTTAGTTTAACCAGGCCACTGAGCTGATTAACAGCTCTCCTAGAGCTGGCCCGAAGGATTAGATATTTTTTATGTGGCTAGGAACCAATTGGTTACCTAACAACGGGACCTACAGCTTATTGCGGGATCCGGACCACATTATATCGAGAAATTAATTTCTAATCACCAGACACAAATTCCTCTGACTCCACGTTGGCAGAGCGGGTAATCGAACACGGGACTACCGAATCGGTAGGCAAGCACGTAAACCCACTCATCCAAGGAGGAGCTCGCCAGTTGTAGTAACCAAGAGAAAGCTATCAGAAGGAAGATGAGAGAAAACTACAATCCACTCGGCTGATGCAGTAATATCTTGTAACAGTAGTGTTTTTATTTCTATCAGTAAATAATAATAATAATAATAATAATAATAATAATAATAATAATAATAATAATAATAATAATATTTAGGTAGACGACCCTCAAGCATGTTCTATTGATTTTATAGAAATTCTTTTCTGTTCTCCTTATTATGGTTTTTTCGATGTTACACAGATTGGCGAGTAAAGTGTCTTTGGGAGAACATAGGAAAAAGTCAAGATTGATTCATTTGAAGGCCGACGTTTCTTATGGTTTCGACCAGAATATTCTCAATGCTGTGGCTTTGAGTAGACTGACGATGGATTCAGGTTCTACTACCTATTTATAGTCGGGGATCAGCATGGGGGTGTCCCGTGAGCTAAATTTTCATTGGTAGGGGCACGATGCT
>NC_087201.1:86790553-86835553 GCF_015104395.2 Macrobrachium nipponense
AGCATCGTGCCCCGACCAGTGAAAATTTGGCTCACGGGACACCCCCTGCTGATTCCCGACTATAAATAGGGTAGAACCTGAATCCATCGTCAGTCTACTCAATGCCACAGCATTGAGAATATCTGGTCGAAACCATAAGAAACGTCGGCCTTCAAATGAATCAATCTTGACTTTTCCCTATGCCTCCCAAAGACACGTTACTCGCCAATCTGTAGTAACATCGAAAAAACATAATAAGGAGAACATAAAATAATTTCTATAAAATCAATAGAACATGCTTGAGGGAACGTTCTACCTAAATATTATTATTATCATTATTATTATTATTGTTATTATTATTATTATTATATTATTATTATTATTATTATTATTATTACTTACTGGTAGAATACCCCCTTTTAAACAGGTACTGTTACAAGATATTACTGCATCAACCAAGTGGATTTGTAGTTTTCTCTCATCTTCCCTCTGATAGCTTTCTCTTGGTTACTACAACTGGATGAGTGGTTTACGTGCTTGCCTACCGATTCGGTAGTCCCGTGTTCGATTACCCGCTCTGCCAAGTGGAGTCAAGAGGAATTTGTGTCTCGTGATTAGAAATTAATTTTCTCAATAAAATGTTGTTCGGATCCCGCAATAAGCTGTAGGTCCCGTTGTTAGGTCGTAACCAATGTTTCCTAGCCACATAAAAAATATCTAATCCTTCGGGCCAGCCTTCTAGGAATAGGCTTGGTTAAAATCAAGCTCAGAATGCCTCCTGGTTAAACTAAGATATACTTACCTTATTACATCTGGCGAGTAACGTGCCAGTACTAGTCATAATGGGGTAGTGAAATATGGAAGGTGATGTCCATAGAGTTTACTTATAAAAACTGATAACGCTAACGTTTCTGTCGATTTCGATCTATCATTATTACAGCGAAGGATCAGAGTAGAATGATGGTGCTTGCGGGATCTACTCCATATATAGTAGTAGGTGTCGGGGGAGGGGTGTCGGACGCCTGCTGAATTATCATTGGTTGTTGGTCTGATTCTTGTCCCTTATTGGCTGAACGGATTTTCATTAAAGCCACTTTCTCTACGCTGGTAGGCTCTCAGTTGCAGCTGGCTGACCTTAAAGGTAGGGGTGTAGTGCTGCATAGCGTGACATCACTGTGGCTCAAATTTTGTTTGGCTGGTGTGCTGCCCTCCTTGGTGACGCCACTTTTGCCTGGATTTTCTTTGGCTGTGGGGCCGCTAGTCTCATCAGGTATTCCTGCATTGGTGTTGCTGATCAGCTGGTATTATTGTTGTGTCGTAGGGTATTTCTTCTTAAATTGGTGGGGAGGATGAGTACCAACTGTGTAGTATTCATTGAGGGCCTTCCTTTTTGAATGACAAGGGCCTCTAACAGGCGGAGAGATTGTTGGTAGGGAGCCCTTCCGATTATCCTTTTGTTTGGATAATACCGTTGTGGGAGATGTAGTCATTCCAATATAAAAGCCGGGGCATCCATGGATGATGCATGTGAATTGGTAGACTACTGTTAACTGTTTCAGGGGGTTGCTTGCTGGTGGGGTCGGGTTGTTTTTCATTGTTAGGTCCCTTGTTCATCGGTAACAGATGACAAGCTCTATTTCTTTTCCATCTTTGGTGGGGGTCCTGCCAAGATGAACAGTGGGTGAGGGTCCTCCTAATGTAGACCCTAACTGTAGTGTTCTTGAATTTTGCAGGGCACTCATTGTCACCATTCATGCACAGGCCGAGGTTCGTCGCCTTCGTATTGACAGAAGTTGTGAGGTCGTTGTTGGTCTTGACGACTTGAACATTGAGGAAGGGGAATGAGTTTGGCATTATTACTGAACTTGACGGTGTAGTTCAACAAGCTGCACCGTTGTAGCGCACCGCACACAGCTTACACCTCTTCCTTTTCATCTGCTATATGAATGTCATTGATGTATCTTGGATACTTGATATGCGAGAAGACCCTCTCCTCCACTGTTCCCATATAGAAGTTGGTGAACAGGATGCTTAAGGGGGGCCCTAATGTGACACCATCCTTCTGCCAGAACATTTGGCCTCTATATGAAGGAGAAGGGATCCCTCTTCGTACAGATCATTAGAAGAGCCAGTAGAGATGGCTCGGGGATGTTTAGCTGGGGTGTTGAGTCGTCCCTGTAGACGTGGTCCATAATAATATTGAAGGTCTCGTCGACAGGGACATTCGTAAATGAGGATTCTACGTCCAATGACAATATTTCCTGCTCCTGGGGAGTCTCAAATTTCTTCTGAGAACTCTGTAGATTACTTCAGACTGTATCTTGGCTTGGGACATATGGTGTGAGCATCTGGTTGGGCTAGAAGGGTTTTCTAGTCTTATAAGTCTTTACATTACCATACAGATATCTAGGGCTATAGTCTGTGATGATGGGCAGGAGGCGCACAGCATTGGTAGTTGCGTTTATGTAGCTTATGTTATCGTTGGGCTCTTTCTTTACATGGTCAGTCGGGTTTTTGGAGAGCCATTCAAACTTGGTGCTGTTGGAAGCAACTTCTGGCAGTACTCTGCCGTCTTGATCAAAATGAATGCTGATATTATATCTGCTCTGTGAGCAGTTATGTTCTCCTATTGTCATAGTCCTTGGCGTCCCTCTTATATCTCATGTGAAAAGGTTCCACTGGTGGAGGTTCAGCGCTCTGTGAGGGCTTCAGCAACAGTAGAGGCTGCGGTGAGTTGGTGGTGTGGATGAGATTCAGGCTCTCGTATTGTTGTATGGGGTCACACAATAGCTCGACTTCCAGTCTCTTCTTTCGGGGCTTCAGCTTGGCAATAACATGGCAGTTAAGACCCAGCCTTAGTGGTTCATCCTGATCTGGTTGATGTAAGTTTCTGTCTTCTGCGGCATGCAGAGCTTGCCCCCATTCAGTGATATCAGCTTCCGGGTGATGTCTCACAGGTGCTTCTACATGTCCTTGTCCCTGAAGATGTACAGCCCTGCTTAGACCTGATGCTACATGACTGCATAGGATTTTGTTAAAAACTCACTAACTGGCAACCTAAAATGCTGCACAATTATCTATTGTTTCAGTGCGAAAACATGATTTTGCATTAAATAGGGCCATGATATGTTTCATAAGAGTTTAATCTGTTATATATTCCAAAAGTGTAAGAGAATATCACATGTAGCCAAGTTTTTGAAAAATAGTTGCCAATGTATATGACAAAAGAAAAGTCATCATGAAGCTTTAATTCAAATATTTGTAAAAATTCTGTCATAAGATTAATATTGCATCTACTGCAGCTATAAAATTTGAAATAGTTTTATTTTAATGTTTTTACACCTCAACGGTGAAAACATGTCAATAAGTAAATAGAAAAGTAGAATGCTTCCACTGATATCAACGGGTAAGTGTTACAACACAACCATTAGAGTGGTAGGATGACATGAACCATCCCTGGTGTAACATAGGTCTGCATTGAGTAGCGACAATGAAATTACCTTGGAACCATTTATATTATATTATATTATATGAAAATGAAATTATGTATATTGCATTTTTAATTGCTTCAAATATTATGGCTTACTGCCAAATATTCACCTATGCAATTATTCTTTTATTAAAGCCAAGATTTTGTTCCTAGGCCTAGGTGTGTTAGATTTCTTTACACTTAGCATTTGCATCTCTATATTAATAATTTCTGGCCAGAAAACAAATGAAGTTATCTCCTCTATCTTGCACATCAAGTTACCCTTTGAGTAAATAAATTATACACTAAAAGTTAGTAGAAGGACTTTAAAGAAATAATATTTTAAGCCAGTTAAAAAACAAGTGTTCCACATGCCTTGACATTAATACTAATAGATATTTCAATTAATAATCATCCTCTCCCTATAATTGAAATCATTATTATCTTCTATTCCTTAAAGAACAGTTAATCTCTACAAATAAATTTTTTAGTGACTGATATTACATCTCAGAAGACTTAGCTTACTTTTTAGGCCTATAAATCATTTTGCAACATACAGGCAGCTTGAACACAGCTTAAAATATCAACATTCAAAGAAAATTTGTTGCAATTAATAATCCTATTTTGACAATGTTATGACCGTTGAACATATTAAGTGTAATGTTCTAATGCTGCAGAGGTAGTTACGCTGACCAGGCTTAGGATCATGTTAAGCGTGCTGTCATTGATGGCACCACTAACATTATCACAATGTGCTTTGAGCTAAGCAACAAAAAAAAAATCTGCTTAAATCACACAGGTTACGAATTAAACCTGTGTATAAAAGGAATCATATTTATATAACCATAGGGAAAATAGTACTAGCTGTGAATTAGCAAACTTGTTGATAAGTATGACATTGTAAATGAATAAAAAAAAAGTTTAACACTGATTGGTAAGGTTACTTTGAGTCTGAGATTTTGGACAATACAAAAAGAATGATGCTGCATCAGAATCTGAGCATAGCTGTACAAGAAAGTTATACTAGGACAATCCAGAAGATGACACTCATGATGACAATAATCAGAATGAAGATATACCAGACCTGGGATAACCAAGGAATATTAAAGCATGTGTCACCCACTTCAGAGACAAAGACTTGCAGAAATGCGTGAGACATCACCTGCAATCTGATATCGCTGAAAGGGGGCAAGCTCTGGATGGTGCAGAAGACAGAAACATACATCAACCTGACACTATGAACCCACTTCAGATGTCATTGCCAAGCTGAAGCCTCTTGAGAAGAGGCTGAAAGTCCAGCTACTGTGTGACTCCATACAACAATATGATAGCTGCAATTTTGTCCATCCACTGACTTACTGCAGTTCCTACTGCTTGCTGAAGTGCCTACGGAGTGCGGAACCTAACACCAATGGAATCCTCTTACATGTGATGAAAGAGGCCATCAAGGCACTCGGGCAATGGGTGGACATAACTGTTCACAGAGGGGATAAAACAGCAGTGTTCATTCTGATTAATAAGGCAGAGTGCTAACAGAAGCTGGATGCCATCTTATCTGACTGCACCAAATTTGAACGGCTCTCCAGACACCCAAACTGCTGAACATCAACAGTGAAAGAGGTGAACGATATATAAGAAACTATTCGTAAATGCAGCTACTAATTGCTGCATGCCTCCCCCACTCATTACCTGAGACTACAGCTTTGGTTATCTGTATGATGATGTTAAGACTCATAAGACTGGGAACCCCCTCTGCCCATTACCAGCCAGATGCCCGCTCCAGATGCTCACACCACACAACCCAAGCCAATACAGCCTGCGTTCATCTACAGAGTATTTAGAAGAAATTCGGGAGTCCCCAGAAACAGGAACTATCACATCATTGAATGCAGAATCCTCATTTACAAGTATCCCGGTTGACGAAGCCATTAATATCATTATGGACCACATCTACAGGGATGACTCAACAACCTAGCTAAACATCCTTTAGGCATCTCTACTGGCCTCTTCTAGTGATTTATACGAAGAAGGACCCCTTCTTCACCCATAGAGGTTAAATGTTCTGGCAGAAGGATGGTGTTGCAGTGGGCTTCCCCTTAGGTTTCGTGTTCGCCAACTTCTATGTGGGAACAGTGGAGGAGAGGGTCTTCTCACGTTTCAGGAAACCCTGAAGTATGCCAGATATATCAATGACCTATTCAGACAAGCACACCATAAGGAAGAGGTTGAAATTGTCTGCCAAGCATTCTAATAGTGAAGCTTGCTGAACTACACCGTCAAGCTCAGCAATAAAGACAAGATCTCATTCAGTGATGTTCTAGTCTCTAAGACCAATGACAGCCTCACAACTTCTGTCTATATGAAGATGAACCTGGGCCTGTGCTTGAATGGCGACAGTGAGTACCCTAGGGGATTCAAGAACACTACAGTTAGGGCTGTTAGGAAGGCCCTTGCCCATTGTTCATCTTGGCAGGACACCCACCAAAATCTATTTTAATAGACACATCAACTAAGAAATCAATCAGAGCAGCACTGGATAGGTGGTATAATGAGAGCGAGAGACAGCAGCCCCACCCCCAGGAGAAAGTAAAGTTCTGTTATAAGACCATTATGCATTTTTGACACTGAGAAAAGTGGACTTAATGAAAAAAATTATACAAGATAACTTGACCTACACCGAAGATGGAAAAGAAATATAGCTCGTCATTTATTACCAAAACTGACAAAATAGGGACCTAATAATGAAAAACAACCCAACCTCACCACCAAGAGACCCCCTGAAATTGTTGAATATGGTCTATCAATTCACATGCCCCGTCCTTGGATACCCACGATATTATAGTGGAATGACTACAACGAGACCGTCAAAAAGGATCTCATGCCATGCGCAGGAGGGAGCTATTAGGAACCATACCAGGACAGCACACAATCTAGCAATCTCCCATGATGATATTATCCTAAGCACAATGATAACCGGAAGGGCTCCCAACCAATGATGCCTCCGCCTGTTAGAGGCCCTCCTATGTAATGATAGCTTTAAGAAATAATAATAGATAGGGTAGCGTAAAAACAGAGAGAGAAGAGAGAGAGAGAGAGAGAGAGAGAGAGAGAGAGAGAGAGAATAATCAAAGTACAGTGAAAATAATGAGAAAGAGAAAGAGAAAGAGAAGGAGAGAGAATAATCAGAGTATGTACAGTTAAAATAACGAGAAAGAGGAAGAGGAAGAGAGAGAATTGAGCTTTTGTGTGTGAGCCAGAATTTGATCAACAAAACTTTAGTCACAGGAAGTTGAACCACAACACCATCGCAATTAAAATCTTAAGACCGTCATAAAATCTTTGACTTGTGGCCTTGCACCAGACTTACTCAGCTTCTAGCAAGAATGCAGCTCCGCCTCCAGGAGGAGGTATTAACATGTTAAATTATTGACTCCGCCTGGAAAAGGAGGAATTAACATGTTAACCCCACCTAAAAGGGGATGGGGACAAGATAAGGAAAGACTGCTACACGAATCAAGAATCCAGTTGGGCGGAGAACCAGATCCTACACTGCCCAAGGAGGTGGTGCCGAATTCGAACCGAGGGTGGCTGAATTTCAGATCGAGAGAAGAAGCCAGAGAGGACCGGCAGCAGTCGTTTAGTACAGATGCAGAAATATTGCCAGGGTCCAAAATAGATTTATAAGCTTTATAATTTTAACTTGTACTTGTACTTTTTACCACAGTAAAGAAAGAAACTCTGCCGTTCGTCTCATTAAACTTCTCCTGAGAGACTAAGACTACAAGATTACTAATCCAGAACTAACATTAAAAAGAAGCATAAAGTTAAATATGAAACCAGACTGCAGAACTAATTATCAAGAAGAAGAAGCAGGTAAGCGATCATATAACTCGAACACTCTACCTTACAAAAATGCACCACACCTAATCCAAAAAGGAAGCCCCTCATTGAATACTACATAGGAGATACTCTTCCTCCCGGCCAATTTAAGAAGAAATAGCCTAGGGTACAGCGATAATACCAGCCTGAACAGCAACACCAATGCAGGAATACAAGATGAAACAAGCGGCCCTGCAGCCAAAGAAAATCCAGGCCGAAGTGACATCACAGAGGAGGACAGCACACCAGCCAATCAAAATTTTAACCACAGTAATGTCACCATCCCCCTACCGCGAAGATCTGCATGGCTGCAACAGCAAGACCACTAGCATAGAGAAAGTGCCTTGAATAAAAATCCCTTTAGCCAATAAGGGACAAGAATTAGACCAACAATCCCTTTGACACGTTGCTTACCAGTTTTAGCAACACTGAGAAATCCTTGATAAGGAAAATAGAGAAGACTATACAAAATTAATGGAGCTGATGCAGCAATCCTTTTTAATAAGACTTATTATTATTATTATTGTTATTTTTGGTCTATCACAGTCACCCATACTTGACTGTATTTTTTATAGTGTGGGGTTCCAGGTTGCATCCTGAAGAGACCATACTTTCTTACTGTATGTACTGCTTTTAGTAACACACTCCTGCATGAGTCCTGGAGCTACTTCAGCATCTAGTTTATCTAGGTTCCTTTTCAGGGATCTTGAGATCGTGCCTAGTGTACCTATGATTATGGGTACAATATCCATGGCATATCCTATATCCTTATTTCTTTTTTTAGGTCTTAATACTTAACAATTTTTTCTCTTTCCATCTCATCTACTCTGGTGTCCCATGGTATTGTAACATCAATGAGTGATACTTTCTTCTTGATTTTGTCAATCAATGTTACATCTAGTCTATTGGCACGTATCACCCTATCTGTTCTGATACCATAGTCCCAGAGGATCTTTGCCTGATCGTTTTCTATCACTCCCACAGGTTGGTGTTCATACCACTTTTTACTGCAAGCTAGCTGGTGTGTCTTGCATAGGCTCCAGTGGATGGCTTTTGCCACTGAATCATGCCTCTTTTTGTACTGGTTCTGTGCAAGTGCCAGACATTTGCTTGCTATGTGGTTTTAGATGTCATTTTTTATTGTACTTCCTGCATGTGGATGACGTGTAATTTCCCTCTAACGTTCTTTGAACATATCTGGTTCTTAGGGCCCAATCTTCTTCGACTGTTAGCATTCCTTCTGTTTCCTTCTTGAGTTCTCCCTTCTTTAGCATTGCCAAGCTTCATTGCTGGCCAGTTCTTTAGTCTGTCTCATGTACTGTCCGTGCATTGGTTTGTTGTGCCATTCTTCCATTCTGTTTGTCATTCTCCTGTCTTTGTATATTTCTTGGCCTTTGTGAACTTTTATTAGTCCTTCTTCCCATGCGCTCCTTAGCCACTTGTCTTTACTGGTTTTCAGATATTACCCCAGTGCTCTGCTCTCGATGTTGATGCCATCCTCTATGCTAAGTAGTCTTGTCCCTCCTTCCTTTCATGTAATGTACAGTCTATATTTGCTCTTGTGTTTAGAGTTTAGTGTATTTTCATGTGTTTCCTAGTTTTCTGGTCTATGCTACGGAGTTCAGCCTTCGTCCATGCCACTACTCCTGCGCTGTATCTGATTAATGGTACTGCCCGTGTTTATGGCTTTCATGATATTTTCGTCATTGAGTTTTGACTTGAATATCGCCCCTTTTCTCTGTACATATTCTTTCCTGGTCATGTCCTTCTATTATTCCCACGTATTTGTATCCTGTCTCAACTATGTGTTTGATGCTATTCCCATCTGGTAGCTTTATCCCTTCAGTCCTTGTCACTTTGCCTTTTGTGTTATGTTTGACCAGCCTGGATTAGGGTATCTGTTTTCTGGATGTTCTTTCCATACATCTTGATGTCGTCCATGAACATCAGATGGTTAATTCTGTTGCCTCCTTTCTTGACATGGGAATCATGGCTACTACTAAGAGTAGTGGAGACAGTAGTCGCTTGGAAAAACCCTTCCTGATGTTAATCTCTGCTAGTCTTATCCCAGAGGTTGTAATTATATTATTATTATTCACTGATAAAATTTGTAGGCTGGTACCTTTGGGTTTATGATTGTTGCACCCAAGTATTATTATTTACATTGACCCATTATTAGGGTTGCTGGTCAATTGAGAGGCATAAATTCTAGCCTTCTTTTCCTCTATATCAGTGGTTCTTAATCTTTTCTATTCTGTGACCCCCGAGACTCTTCAGGATATTACCGTAATCCATATAAATTTAGAAATGGTGAACCTTGTGAAAAGCTAAGATATAACAAAATGAAAGGAAGACCAGGGTTTATTGAAAATACCACGAACAAAAACCTTGAAAATTTCCACTTAGCCTCTACAAATGCCAGAACATTGCAAATAAACTGTATTCTCCCGAACCTTTTGTGACCCCCTGAGAAACCCCAAACGACGCCCAGGTTAAGAACCTTTGCTCTAGATCCTAGAGTCTATGATAAAAATAGGCCTCTGGTCGTTACCGTTCAATATTAAGTGACGAAGGTAGTATTTTTAGTATTTTCCTACGTTGACAAATAAAGTTTGAAAGTCAGAGTTTTAAAGTCCTAAATCATAGTTTCAAGGTCACAATCAAATTTTAATATGCAAAACTTTGTTTTTCGCTGAAACTTATGGAAGTTGGTAATTAGGCACCTTTGGGGTTAGCTGGTGTGTATTTCTAATGTTTATATTTGCCGTATTGATCATAGAGCACATTTCAATTTCACGTTGACATTTAAGTTCTGGTAACTGATAGGTATGTCGTTTTAAGGTTAGAGATTATTTTCCATAAATATTCATTTTGTACCTTCACCAATTTTTCAAGGAGTCAGGATACGTTAAATGTGAAAGTTTGCCGGTTGATGGGAATTTTCCTTAAATGCAAAATTTATTGACATATTATACTAGGTCACAGGTCAGTTTAAAGATTGTTTTCTTTTACTATGATTTTAATGAAACTTGGCATGTAGGTACCTAGAGGCCTGTCGGCTATGTTACCATTTTTTTTTAGTATGGGCCATTTTCATAGAACAATTTAAGGGCCAGTGCTTGAACATTTTTACGTAGATCTCAGAAATTACGATAGTTAGAAGAGATATATGGTCTTCAGAATTCCTGTCAGGACGGCAAAACTAAAGTTCTTTGGGTGAAATAGCTGATCTTCTTCAATTTGATAAAAACTCTTTCTTCCTTGACGTTTTTCGATGCAAAAAAGTCCTATTATACCCTGTGACTTAAAAAGTATGATCCATCGCCGATTCCATTCATTTGAGCGAAGTCAAGTTGAGCGATGTGAAGCTCACCGAAGTCACATCATGAGCATTTTGAGCGATGCCCATTAAGCGATGTCAATTTGAACGAACCTCAGGCAGTTTTTAAAAGATTCTTTGAGCGAGGTCGATTTTAGTGAAGTCAAATAGAGGAAAATAGTTTTGAGCGAAATTATCGATTTGAGGGTAGTCAAATTGAGTCATTTTGAGCGAAACTATGATAAACAAAATTATACTAGAAAAAGGTGATAAAATGTAGATGTGCTAGAACGTACTTTTATTTCATTTGTACATAATCTAAAAGTTCCAGAAATTCTAGAAAGATACATTCGAATATAATAAATA
Source organism: Macrobrachium nipponense (assembly GCF_015104395.2). Lineage (NCBI taxonomy): Eukaryota > Metazoa > Arthropoda > Malacostraca > Decapoda > Palaemonidae > Macrobrachium > Macrobrachium nipponense. The sequence goes on from NC_087201.1 coordinate 86,801,566, forward strand.
TATTTAAATTTTTTTTTGTAAAAAAGTTTCGAAGAACAAAAAGAAGTTTATCCAAAATGTGATATTGTACGCAAGGTGTTTTAAGTAATCAGTAATTTCTAAATCTTCTCTAGATTCAAGAATGCTTTTAATTCTTCTTTCTAAGTTCTCGCATTTCCTTTTATTACGTAAAGGTTCTGAAAATATTTCAGAATCTTTCGTCCTTCGTAGGCTCTCTTCCCTTCTTAAAGCCTCTATTAGGAGCCAAACTGTCGGGTGACTACACGAAAGACTTCCTTGGAAAGCAGTGTGCCATCCTTCCACGGCATTATTTGTTCTAGGGAGATCCATTTAAACCCTGCCGAAAACGTTCCATAGTGATTACGGAAGTTTGGGTCTTCTCCTATCTCCTAAATAATCGAAAATAATGTCGAGATCTTCATCATAATCTTCCAAATAACGCACGGCTTGAAACCCTTTGATGACATCATCCGTATGGAGAAATGCTGTTCAGGTCATCATTTCGATCAACATCCTAACATTTTCTTCGTTGACATATTTTCCTTTCAGCCCCACCCCATGTTGGTCATTTTTCTCTATACACTCTGTCCTCAATGGAAGAAACATTTTGATATGCTTGAGCGTGGGAATACGCATGCAATTGCATTTTTTAAAGCAATTTCGAAGTCTATCAAAACGGAGGTAGGACCTAGCAAAGGCTCTAGGGATTTCAATTTGTTGAGTACTTCTATGTAACTTTCTTCACATGTATACATGTATACAAGGTATTACATACTCCTTTATCAACGTCTGTACTGTAAAAATTTGCAAGAAGATACTTGGAACCGTTTTGAATGGTTCCGTCAGCTAACCAGTGGCGATTGTCTCTCAGCCAGGTAAGACTTTCATTAGTGCCGAAAATTACAACTCTATCCTCATCAGTTATACCACTGTCATAGAGAATGAAATTATCGCCCGTGAAAGTAGACCGCAAGGGGGTAGAGGGTAGTTTCCCATCTTCGCCTCCTAGATATGCTACTTTTCAATTTCGCTCCTGATCCAATTTTTGCAGCAAGTTCATCTGTAGACCAGCAATAGCATCTCAAGTCTGCGTCTTGGTGGACCTTGTGTTGTTTCAGCAGCTTTGAGGACTTTTTCTTTAACCATTTCTTCGCCAACTTGAACAGGTTGAGGTGCATGCGAGTGTTCGCCTCTCTGGGTGCAATTTCTGTCACTTTCGTATTCCAGTGTAGTTCTCAATCGTCCTTTGCAACATTTCACTTCACAACGTCATGAAATTGTCGTTTGAGTAGCTTTATCCTTTCTATAAATATAACCTTTATAAGCTATTTTGTTTTTGCCACGACTGGAAACTATAATATCCATGATGGGTCAGTTTCGAATGCTTCTAAGAACTGACTACATAATTCAAAATTTCCAAGAAAAGGAAAAGAAGTGATGTGCAAATCATTTAAAGCCATTCAAGTAGTTAACTATTAACGACAAATTGAGCTAACAACCATTCGCAACACTCGCTTAAAATCAGCCTTCGCTGAAATTATCATTTGCTCTTAATATTTCGTTCAAAATGACTTCGCTCAGTTTGACTTCGTTCAAAATAACTTCGCTGAAAATAAACTTCGCTCAAATGGAATAGAACCATCTATCGCACAAGGAAGGTGTCATCTAAGTGAATTTAGCGGCTATCCGGTTTACATTTATTCGTAATTCTTAATTTTGTACAAGGTTCTTGTGCTAAAAATTTCCATACGCGTGAAGCCTAGAGGATGCTAAAGCCTGTAGCCATAAAGTTGATAGAAATATTGAAGTTCTTCGTGGAATTATGTAAGTTTTTCTGCCCCGAACTCACTCTATTAATTCATCTGTAAAATGAAATAATTTTAGAAAGTTGGGAACGAAAAATGACCGGATCAAAATTGAAAATCTGAATTTAGTTCGACATTTCCTTTATCCTGTCATTATTTCCTAGAAAAAAGTTATGATTAAAGGTAAATCGGAAATATTGCATAATATCGGGAAATGTAGGTAAAATAGATACAAGCCAAAATTTGTTACAGCGTAATCATGATTATTTGTAAGAAAGACGGAGCTGTAGAGTGAAAATGCTCTAGTTTGAAGCTCTTCATACTAATTTATTCACGTAAAATTCAGTACTGGTAAATCTTAACATTTTGTTTTATATTTCTTATAAAAATCTTTTGATCTTTAGATATTATAATATTCTTCCATAATAGGCTGTCGTTCATTCTATGAGCGAAGCTTCATTTATCCTTTCGCTGCTGAATAAAGGATGGAGGAACTCTACAGAAAGCTTCCGCAACACACCTTTTCATCTACCCAGAAATCTGACCAGCAGCACCTAAAACCTTCTTACTCATAATATATTATTTAATTCTCTCCTGTATGTTGCTGTAGCTCTGGCCTTTGCTCAAAAGTGCGCGGTGACTTAGAGACCATTCCAATGTAGCGTGCATTATTTAACTGTTAATGGGTGGGATACCTCATGGGAAAGTCGCGGTTAGAAGAGTAGGTTCAAGTACCTATGTTTGCGTTATTCGTAATTCTTACGCCCGTTTCATGCGTACGCATATATATATATATATATATATATATATATATATATATATATATATATATATGTAAATATGTATATATCCATCCATAAATACAAACTATATATATATATATACTATATATATATATATAATATATATATATATATATATATATATATATGTGTATATATATGTAAATATATCATACATCCATCCATAAATACAAACTATATATATATATATATATATATATATATATATATATATATATATATATTATATATTGCTTATTCATGTCTTGGAATTTGAAGGCTCTGATGACATATAAACGAACCAATATATATTTACAAGCAAACTGTAAAATATCGTAAATTGGTTCTTCCACTTGGAGGAGCTCCTTCCCTGAAATTAGGATTTTCATTTCAGGCCAGTTTCGGCCACAAATAAAAACCTCATAAGTATTAGTTTTTTTTTCTTGTAGGGTTCGTGGAATATACCCTCAACAATCGTATAATTCGTACCTTTATCTGAAAGTCACATCACCCCCTCCAAATTAGCTTCATTGTTGTGTTTTCAAAGTTAAATATATCCACCCTAAACTGATTTCATTGATGAATTTTAAAACATTTATAGCTGTCTTGGATCTTTCTCCTTTGTGTCTTCTCTGGGATTAATTTTTGTGAAAAGTCATTTAGTGATATTTTGTAGTTTCAACAATTCTTATTCCGTATTGAAATGATCTGCTTAATAGGTTTAGGATATAAAAGAATTCCCGAACTTAAACGGTTTTACTGATTTTGAAGCTGAATGAAGGAAAGTAGAGGAATTTGACAAGGAAATAAAAATTATGTTTGATCTAATACTGAGTAATAATGAAAAATCAAATATTGCCACATGTAAGATGAAATGATTTTATAAAAGCAATTCTTGAAAGAATGAAGAAGTGATCAAGGACACCAAAAGTCTGTTCTTATGAAATAAAAATTATGCTTTAGGTATATAAATCTGTAGAAACAGGTAATATTGTCTTTTTGTGGGAACTGAATGAGATTACTTGGGAGAAGCAACAAAAGCCTAATTCTTGATCCAAGGAGCTTGGTACATACTTAACAAAAGCGCTAGATAAAAACTCAGAATTGAAAAAAAATAATTTTTTCTTTAAAATTACGATCATCTTTGTCCGAAAGAAACGAAACAAATTATTCTCGTCCAAGTGAGGCCTCAAATGCTGAATAACACCGTGAATGACAAAACAAAGTAACACATTGCGTTCAAGGTAATATCAAAGTAACAAACCTCTGAAAGAAACAAGGAATAATTTACGACAAATAATGTAATCTTACAGATAAAGAGTATTAGCTTAACCTCAAATCAAAACATAAATGAAACGGCAACTAAGTGGTATTAGTTATAGTTTTCTAACCTTGAAGAGAGAGAGAGAGAGAGAGAGAGAGAGAGAGAGAGAGAGAGAGAGAGAGAGAGAGAGAGTATCAATGTTTGAGTTGAAGTATTATGTCTTTGGGGAAATGTCTGCCCTCAGGGGTTGGGGAACAACTTGACTGGAAACAAAGGAATCTTGATAATATGTTCGCAGTTATTCACTGCGACGCTTATTGGATTACTTGATGAGTATAGAGAAAAGGTTCTGCGAATTACAGCCGTAACTTTAATGATTAATTAAAGACAAAGGATTTGGAAAAACGTGTTCCCGCGGTTTCACAGAGAAACAAAGGAAACCAGATCTTCGAAGCTGCTAAGACGAGAGTTGATATCACTGAGGAAGTCTGTATTAATTATCACGAGGAGAAAATGTAAGGCTTCTAGGCGTGCAGCAGTCCAACATAGGTGGCTCTTGAGTCCGGATTTGCTTCCGGCTTGAAATGGAGTTGACAACTATCATTTACCATCGCATTCACGCGGTACATGCAAAATTTATAACGGTTACTTGAAACGCTCTGGAGATGTTTTTGTAAGGCTATACACGTCGTCATTCATGGTAGCTATAGCGCATATTACTAACAAACACACACCCACATTATATATATATATATATATATATATATATATATATATATATATATATATATATATATATATATATATATATATATATATATATATACTTGCATTGACTGGCAACATTTAATTTATCGTGTTTATGCTGTGTTTTACCTAATCGAACTGACGTTAAATGCAGATATACGAGGACAGAGTTCCGTGAATTTTCTTTGAAAAGGACCTGCGGTTTTATTCTCTCACTATAGACAAAAGGCACTTATTTATGAAATTCTGAATCTTGCAGTGGGTGGATGTTTCAGGATTACTTAAAAATTTCCTTACAGGTTGGCAGAAGCGAGTTGCTGTGGACGGGATCTTTAGTGAACTAATGACCTATTGTGTCTGGAGTTCCACAGGGCAATGTTCATGGTCCACTATTATTTTAGTGATATGGTTGTTGGCGTGGAAAACAAGATTGTTCAGTACGGCGATGAGGCAACACTTGTGGGTGTAGTAAAGTCTCCAAGTATCAGAAATGAAGCTGCTCTCAGCTTCAATCGGAACATGGACCGGATAAGAGAATGGTGTAGTCGGTGGGGTATAGGGTCTGAAATCAAGTAAACAAAACACTATTGATTAGCAGATCTCGTACAGATTTCCCACCCCATCCTCCAACTATTCTAGGTGTAACTTTAGACGCACAGCTAACTTTTGATGGTCATTCTAATGCAAGTTTCAGGAAATGCAACGCGAAAGTTAGGTATAGTTTGTAAGCCCTCTTGTATTTACAACAGTGATAAATCAATACAACCTGTTTAGGTCATTTGTACTTCCTTTACTTGAATACTGTTCGCCTGCTCCTGCCAGAGATTTATCTCTTTTAGATAGTGGCTCGTGGTGGTAGTTTCTGTCGCGTTTTCATTTGTTGTGTTTCAACAGAGGTCTTTCATATTCACAATTGATCCCTTATTCCCTTTACCAGTGTTGAACAGATGCACCAATATGCAGTGAATGTGCCGCGCTGTCGAAATTCTCAGTTCAAGAGCTTGTGCTGTTGGAACTTCAGAAGTTCAAGCGAATATCAATGCGCTGTTACCTTCATACTATTCCTTTTGCATTTTAATAAATTTTTATCTATTCATATTTTATTATTAGTTTATTTTTTTTTTGGTTTTTACTTTTTAATGTGGGATCGCTTCTTTCTGCGTTTCCCTTTACTTCCTCTTACTTCTTCCTAATGAACACCATATTCTTTCGAAGCTTGAATTTCAAGTCAATGGCCCCCATGGCCTTGTTCTACATGAATAGATTTCATCTACTGAATAATAATAATAATAATAATAATAATAATAATAATAATAATAATAATAATAATAATAATAATAATAATATCCTAGAAGAAGACCCTCTTTCAAACTTATTCTGCTGAAATAAGGAATGGCTGTGTAGCGAATTAATTATATATGATAATTTTTCTATTCCTCTTATTAATCGTTTTTCTGGCTCAGCTATGTTATTTAATTAATAACTGTCCAAGATCCATATTGGCATTTAATAGAAAGGATGCGGGAATGTTTTTTATTTTGATTTAAAAAGCCAGGGATTCTGGTGGCTGGTATATCAGAGTCTCTGTTCGTGCAGGGTTCATCGACTGGTATACAGGTATACTGAATACTGGTATACAGGAAGGCTGAATGACTAGTCTTATTTAAGCGGGTTCGTCTACTGGTATGTTGGTATAATTGGTCGTGGCCGGGCGGGGTTTCGTCGTTCGGGTATTCAGGCTGGTATTGTTTCTAGTTCTGCTGGTATTCTTCCTTTGTCGACATGTTCGACTCCTCGCAGGTCATTATCGGGACGAGTTAGCTGTAGGCGGAACTAATGAAGCTAAATTCTAAATTCTAAATTAGTGGCATAGGAAAGATTGAAATTGTCTTGGGGACGAAGAGTGGTTGGGGGCGAGACATGTTAGAATTAAAAGTGAGAAACTGAAATAAGTTAGGAGAGAAAATAGAGTGGACAGACCCTCTTGCTTTGTCTTTTAATAAAGAAGATGGAGGGCAAAGGAGGTGAGGTAATGGTATATGTCTGAAAATGGATATTTTTTTTTTATTTTTTTTTATCTTTTTTATTTTGGGTATGATAAGTATTCTTGATAAACAAACAAGGGTTACCAGGCGCAACCATGAGGTGTCCCGTGGACAACCCAAAGATTAGCTGGACCAAGAACTCTTTTTTTTTTAGTATGATATTGGAAGGTGATTATGAAGTATTGTTGGTGGTTATAGCTGCTAATTTAATTCCTTATTATTGTACGTCGGTTCTCACTGCTTATGAACTTAACCATTATGCGAATGGTGGGACTCCTTACAGATCGGTGTTAGCACAATCTCCAGTATCATTTTATTGCTGTGAATTGTCTGAGATCAGCATTAGTTTTTTGCTGTTAGTTGTCTTAGATTGGCGTTAGCAATCTTTAGTATCAGTTATTGTCTGTTATCTTACACCGATTACTTTTTTGATTTTGTGGTTCACTGAAGTCTAACTGCCTTAGGTTGGATCTGGTTGAGCTCCTGTCTTAGGAGCCATTTTCGGCCATGTCTTTAAGTCTCTCATTCCCGCTTTGTTAAGTTCCCTGCTCTTGTCCATGATGCCAATGTCATCTGTTGTTGCCAGCTTGTCCCACGTTCTATTTGCCAGCCTGTGGATTCTACAACTGATGTTCTTAATCTTTGCCCTTTTGTGCAGGTCCTTCATCATATTGAAGTAGAGTGGGGCTTCCTTGTACACTCCTTCGATGTTTTTACTCTGCTGGGCTTGCATCTTGAGCACTGTGGTCCTGCATGCTGGGTCTAAGATCGTCGTGGAGTACTCAAGCTGTGGTCTCACCAATGTTTTGTGCAGCATTAGATAAGTTTCTCTGGAAACAGCCATGAACTTTCTGATCCTTTTGAAAGTGGCCTGTGCTGTCCTCAAACAGTTCAGCATATGCTGCTTTAGGCCTGTCAGAGTAAACATGACTCACAGTACCTTGATGTTTCTGAAAGGTCTCACTCTGTCATCTGCAACAACATTTGATGGTTTGATTGCTAATGTAGGGAGGAGCTGAAACTTCTGCCTGGTTGATATCTTCCACTTCATCTCTTACTCATTCATTTTTTATATTTCTCTGGCTGTTCTGAAGGCCAGCCATGTTTTTGTTTAATCCTTTTGTTAGGATCTGCTATTATTTGTGTGATCATTTGCAAAGATAATCTGGTGGAAACCAGCTGAGGGGGCAGGGACATCTCTGGTATAGAAATTGATGAGGATGGAGGCCAACACACTTCCTTGTGGTACTCCACTGAGGAGTGGAAACTCTGGCCCTGTTGCATTCCTCATTCTGATTTGTGCCCTCCTGTTATCCAGGAGCTGCATAGGATTCTCGTTAAAAGGTTGGGTATTGTGGATTCCATCAATTTGTATTTTAGACATGCCTGACTTTTTGAAAGGTCTTAGCAATGTCCCTCAATTTGTGACATGGCTGTAGTCTCATATAGCATTGATGTGGCCAGATGGGTTCAGAGAAGAAGTGTCTTTGTGGTGGTATTTATAGTGCTCAGGTCAGTGCTGATTTCTCATTGGCTGAGCCAGTCTCGGTCAAAGTCTAGGATCCTGCACGGATGGTTGCAGTTCTTGTCAAGTGTGAGTGGTCATGTGTTCCTGGGGATGGGCGCTGGAATTCCTGGCATCCTGCGGCTTGCATGATGTCCTAGTTTGGCTTCTTCCCAATATGCACCACTTCCAGTAGGTGTAGGCAGTCATGGACGGTTGTTTGGTCAATAATTTCATTCCTTTTAATTATCTTTTTTTGGGCAGTCCTGGCGTAATTATGAATAGCTCCTTGGGCGAACAGGATATCCTTTTGGAGACGTGCATGGTGGTCATTCTGATGTATTTGCCAAGGCATCCTTGGACGGGGCATGTGTAGCGGTAGCCTACATTTGTCTTCTTCAAGGGATCCTACAAGGGCACTACTGGATTATTCCTCAACACCAGGCTGCTGGTCTTCTTGGTTTTGTAGAAGATAACAAGATTGATCTTCTTGCGAGGATCAGTGGGGCTAACATTCCCCTTGATGATGTTCCTGAGGGCTTGTTCATCTTCCTTATACTGTCGGTGGAAGTGCCCTTTTTAGAAGATCTTGATGGGCTCTGGGATGTCAGGGCGAGGTTTCAGGTGGTACCATTACTCAACATTCTTCTTTTTTGATTCCTTGACAACACGGTTGGAGTGTCCGTTGTTGACGAGGACCTGGGCAATGTGTTCTAGCTTGCTCTGTGTATCATTCCAAGAGGAGCAGTGGGAGAGGGCCCTCTTGATGTAGGCACTGGTAGTGGAGTGCTTATACCTCTCAGAACACATGCTCTCTCCATTCATATACATACCCAGGTTTGTAGGCTTTGTATACACCTTCATACTAAACTGGGTTTCTTCCTGTTCAACAACAATGACAAGTAATGTGCAGCGGTCTTGGCAGTGTTCAGTGGTAAACTGGGCAGGTGTCTGTGTTGAAGGCATGTCTCAGCTGCTCAATTTCTTCCATGGAGTTGACGATGATGAAGGTGTCATCGATGTAGTGCACGTACATTCTTGGCTTGTTGAAATTCCTGAAAACCCCTCTGCTTCACAGTGCCTGTGTATACCCTGTCTGTCTGGGTAACACATTGTGGCCTAGGATGGTTGGAGGGACCGTTCTTGGGGTGGCAAATTTTTCTAATATGGATTTTTTTTTTTTTGAGGGGAAGGACGTGATACTCGATGTTCAAAGATGGAGTGCTGGAGTCTGTACAAATCCTGGTCCAAGATCATCTATATGTTTCTCATCGACGGAGACGTTGGTGAACAGGAACTCCACTTCCATTGAAGCGATGCATCCTGCGAGGACTGCTGCTCATAGGAATTCCAAGAATTCTGCCAAAGACTTCAAACTCTAACTGTCTGGGACGTATGGAGCCAAGATGGCATTGAGCTTCTTAGCCAACTTGTATGTCAGGGCAGGGATCTATCTTATAATGGGGTGTAAATCTTTTGATTTTGTTTGGCTGACAGGATTCTTGGTAATCCTTAGGAATTTGGTGGTGTCCACCAGGATTTCATAAATTTTCCAGTGGTATTCCTCTGTCTTGATGAGGACAAAACCAGCAGTTTTGTCTGTCCTACGTATGGTGACATATTCCTGCTCTCTCAGCTGCTTAGCTGCTTCCCTCAGGTCATCACTGATGATCCCACTACTGTAGTCTCCATGGTCGGTGAGGGCCTCAACAATCAGAAGGGGCTGAAGGTTGTCAGTAGTCCACAGGTTTCCTAGGTCCTGCTGCCTCTGAATGTTGTCTAGAAGATATTTGATCTCCAGGCTCTTGTCCATCAGTCGTGGTCAGGTGATAAAGTGGTAATTAAGACCCATTCGTAGAATCTCATCCTCTTCAAGCATCAGGGTGTGCTTTGTCAGATTGGAATCTCTCTAAGAGCAGCGCCCCACAGATGATCCATCACTTCGATGGACATGGAGTTCCTGTTCACCAACATCTCCATCGATGAGACCATACAGATGATCTTGGACCTGGTGTGCAGAGTCCAGCACTCCATCCTTGAACATCCTGGAGCATGCCCTTTGATCCCTATGAGAAATCTGCACCAAAAAGGCCCCCTTCTCCAACCACTGAGGGCACATGTATACCCAGATAGATGGGGTGGCGATGGTTTCTCCCCTCGGAGTCTTCACAAATTTCTACATACGCACCATGGAGCAGAGGGTTTACCAGAATTTTAACAAGCCAAGGATGTATTTGCGCTACATTGATGACACCTTCGTCAGTGCTAAAAAATCTAACAGACATGCCTTCCGGGCCCACAGCTGCCTAAAGTTTACCATTGGACACTGCCAAGATGGCTACCTTCCCTTCCTTGAAGTCCTTGTTGAACAGAAATAGAAAGTTTAGTACGATGGTGTATGTGAAGTCTATGAACTTGGGTATAAGTATGAATGGAGAGAGCGAGTGTCCTGAGAGGTATAAGTGCTCTGCCATCAGCCCCTCCATCAGGGTAGTTTCCTCCTCTTACTGCCCCTTACTTCTGGAAATGATACACACAGCGAGCTAGAATGCATTGCCCAATTCCTTGTCGACAATGAACACTCCAATTGTGCTGTCGAGGAATATATCATGAATGATGTTGAATGGTACCACCAGAAACCTCGCCCTGACATCCCAGAACCCATCAAGAGCTACAAAGGCACTTCCACTGATGGTACAAGGAAGATGAAACAAGAACCCTCAGGAACCTCATAGAGGGAGATGTTTGCCCCACCGATCCCAACAAGAAGATCAAACTTGTTATTTTTTACAAAACCAAGAAGACCAGCAGCCTGGTGATGAGGTATAATCCAGCAGTGCCCTTGCAGGATCCCTTGAAGAAGACATGCGTGGTTCTGACCACAAACAAGGATTATTGAAAGGAACGATATTATCCCTAATATGGAAGAGGTTCAATATTGGGATGGAGAAGCCGAACTTGAACATCATGTAAGAAGCTTTCTCCTACCTTCTGCTGCCCACAGGATAATTGCGAATAGTGCTACCAACATGCCAGCCAATCAGGAATGTCTGCAGGAGGCCAGAAATTCCAGCACCCCTCTCCAGTAACACCTGAGCGCTCACACTCGAGAAGAAATGCGACCATCCTAGTGGAATCCTAGACTTCGCCCGAGACTGGCTCAATACCTCAGCTCAGTACTTGAGCTGAGCTGCTATAAATACCAGCAGCAAGACTGCTTTTTCAGTTCCTCTGCTAACTCGTTCCCATGACCTGCGAGGAGGTTGAAACATGTTTACAAAAGAAGGATAATATCACTAGAACTAAAAAAATACCAGCCTGGAAACCCGACGACGAACGCTGCCGCCATGACCACTTATATCAACATACCAGGAGACGAACTCTACTTGAATAAGACCAATCTTTCAGCCTTCCTGTTATTACCAGTTATACAGCAGTATAACCAGTCAAAGAACCCTACACCAAACACGGGACTTAGATGCCACAGCTACCAGAATCCTTGGTTTAAAAAAAAAAAAAAAATCCCCGCATCTTTTCTATTTAATACCAATATGAATATTGGCCAGTTATTAAATATCGCTGAGCCAGAAAAGCGATTAATAATTATAATAATTATGGCATAAGGAAATAAAAACAAGATTGATTGTAACAGGAGGAAAACCTTGAAGTTGTACTCTGAAGTATTTGCTAGGAGACGGTGGAAAGTATGATGGAATAAGAAAATGTGAGCGGAGGTACAGGAAAGAGGCTGCAAAGAACATTTAGTAGTGCCTACAGTGCACTGCATGAAGTGCAATGACAGCACGGATTCCCCCCTCCCCCCACGGGGATTTCCATTTGTGGTATAGCAATAATTTTAACACCAGAGAAAAATGCCTCCCCCATTATCCCCTACTTACTAAATATTATAAAATGTAAATGTAGTTTTCCTAATGAATAATTCTATTTAGTGCGCGTTATGACGTAATTAATTTCGAATGTATGCATCATTTCATGCCAGAATACATTCATGAGATTTGTCCTGGGATAATGTAAGCTAATTACATGGAGATTTATCCATCGTATTTAATAATCGACGAAGTTTCGTCATGTAATCATATAATCTTGTGCATTCATAGTTTTTGTTCATTGTCTCTGAAACCTGAAGTAGAGAAGTATCGCATCTGTTCGGAAAAAAGGGACAGAATTTTTGTTCAAAATATTTTTTTTACCATTTAAAAGGAATGTTTGATTTTTCAATCTATGTTTTGGTTTCACTGATGTCAGATTTCAGATATAACAATACAATGAGTATGGTTACGGGGGAAATCGACACCATATATACTAAAGACTCTTATAACTATGAGAACATATTTGCTGCTTTAGCAGGTGTTGCAATCAAGATTAAAAACATAATAAAATAAAAGTGGCTAAACTATTTTCGGGCCCCTCTCTCATCTTTCAATAAACTTCCCGAATTTGGTTTTATTCACCACTGTTTATTCAGAACTATTTAAAAATTTGGTAACCCAAAATAGGGCCTTTGAGAGGCCAAAGTTGGCAAGGAAGATGAAAAAGGTGCCAAAGGGTATTTCATGTCTTTCTGCACTTTTGGCACAAGTCTTGTAAGCTGCCCATACCACATATTTCACAAGAAGCAGTGAAAGCAGGGCATCAAATGAAAGAATATATCTTTAAACGAAAGACTACATTTGTAATGCAGAGGTATGCATGTGGTATTCTTGCAACGTTTTCGCTTCCGTGAAAACTACGGATGAGATTGTTACACATAAATTAAAAGAGAAATATTCCCAATTACGAAATAAAGCGTATAGCTGATTAGCAAATTCTCTCTCTCTCTCTCTCTCTCTCTCGTCTCTCTCTCTCTTTCTCTCTCTCTCTCTCTCTCTCTCTCTCTCTCTCTCTCTCTCTCTCTCTCTCTCTCTCTCTCAAGGAAATGGATAAAATTTCTTAATTCAGAGGGAAAATATGTACTTCGGATAAGTTTTAATGCGCTTGAGTATAATATTTATTCTTTATGAACAGGGGCATCTTTACTTATTATTTTTCCTTTATTTTATTGTGTTTCACATCGGATTGCCAAATACAGTCATCAGATATCAGATATTCCTTAGGATTCGGTGGAAAGTAAAAAGTGCATGATGCGGGAACTGCATTTTGCTGAATGGGCGGCTTTGTTAGAACCCATTAGGGGATTAGATTTTACCCAACCAGTAATTTTCAATTTTTTTATGGTCTGAGGTTTCAGGGGCTAATAGACTTTTTCATGATCTGTGACGTAGAGTTCGAATTTAATATTTAGATATGATAAAAGAAGTTATCAGAGTTCAACTTGATAATTCAAAGTAATTAAATAATCTTAGTCAGCTGCATAAAATATAAGATTTACTATTCATATTACCCTCCCTTCGGTCTTTAATTGTCTGTTTTCAGATATAATATTAAAACACGTTTGTTTCAAATGGGACGGTAGGCGCTGACCTGATTATAAAGGTGCTCTCTTTTTAAATTGTCACACAAATGCTATATATATATATATATATATAGTATATATATATATATATATATATATATATATATATATACTATATATATATATATATATAAAGATATATGCCACGAAGGAAAAATAAACAAATGAGTAACTGCGAGACCTTTCGACGTTTCCACGTTCTTTACTGAGCAGAACTGACATACATGGGAAAAAGACAAAACAAGAGGATTCGTATAACTGACAGATAAGGATCTAAAGAGATTCAGACCCTAGAATCCGACACACCTGGAAGAGAGTAACCTTCCCAAACAAGCATAAACAATGGGTGCGATTCAAAGTTTAAGATAAACATCTCAGATACAAGGACAAGACAATTAAAGAATTATGGTGACAGCTGTTCATAACTTTGGTAAACAAAACCATGTTCACAATACATATTTACAGTACAGGTTAGACATACATTACAACGAAGATAACTCAAAGGCAACTAATTTTTATTAAGTCTGTAATTATATCTTTGAGGTCATTCTTAAACATGTTACAAATACAAGGGTCTAAATAAAAAAGGCCACGACTAACATTGAAATTACAATGAAAAGTAAGTTGTATTAAAGCAGATTCTAAAAGATTTCGTGATAAGACATCTCTTGACCTTGCAATTACTGAACTACCAACCCAATTTATTCGGTGGTTGTTTTCACTTAAATGAATGAATATTGCATTAGATGTTTGCCCCAGTTTTTTACAGAATGTTTATGCTGGCTTAGCCTTACTTCTAGGCCTTGCTAGACTGTCCGAGATAAAATGAGGGACAAATCCATACATGGAATTTTATATATTATGTTGTTGCTTTCTCTGGGGCTATTTTTTATTAACATTCCTTTTAGTGTGTTTATTATAGGAGAAAACAAGGTTGACATTAAAAGCTTTTAAACAATGATTTAATGGTTTCAAATCCGTTAAAAAAAGGCAAAAAAGAACTGAGAATCTTCTTAAAATTTTCTTTCTGCGTGTTACTTACACTATAAAACTTTTTGTGGGCTTTATTATACAAAATATCTAATATATGTGAAGGATAGCATAAATCTTTCCCTATTTTTTCTTATGTATTCAATTTCTTTATCCAAATATTGGGGACTGACAATGCGTAATGCTCGTAAAAACATAGAAGAAAAAATTGATATTTTTATGTTAAGATGGTGGCCTGAGAAGAAATGAACATAAGTTAAGTTGTTGGTTGGTTTCCTGTAAATACTGAATTTACATTGAAATGGTTCTCTGTGTATCAAAACATCTAAGAAAGGGAGGCAATTGTCTTTTTCTAATTCTAGAGTAAACTTAATCGATGGTACCTGGTTATTTAATTTAGAGAGTAAATCATTTACATCAATACCGACAGGCAGGACAGCTCAAATATCATCAACATAACGATACCATTTTACAGGAATATGAATGATATTAGGGTAAGTAGTCGTTTTTTTCAAAAAAATTCCACCTGTACAAGTTTGAGAGTAGTGGTGATAAAGGATTCCCCATTGCCATGCCAAATATTTGTTGATAAAATTCACCATTGAATATAAACTTACAATCACAAATGCACAAACTCGTGAGTGAAATAATGTGACTTATAGGTAGAGGTAATTCATGCTGAGTCAGTTCATTACTAAGATAGTTTAGAATAGAGTCTATAGGGACTTTAGTAAAAAGAGAACATACATCAAAACTAACGAATCTATCAGTAAGGCAAAGAGCAATTTTGTTTAATTTATCAACTAAATCTAGAGAATTATATATATGAGAATCGGAGATGGTTCCAAGTAACGGGGACAAGATCTTTGTGATATATTTCGAAAGTTTATATGAAATTGAACCAACAGTTCTGATAATAGGCCGCATAGGGTTATTTTCTTTGTGCGTTTTGACTAATCCGTACAAGTAAGGTAGCGAAGGAGATTTGGCTGACAATTTGCCTAGTAGTTCTGTTTTATCTGTAAGGATATCTTTCACAGTGCTATTGAAGTTTTTTATGACTTGATCAAGGGGATTTTTTGTTAGTTTTTTATGTCACATCATCATCCAGTAGGGCTTGCATACGTGATATGTAGTCAGCTTTATCTAAAATTACTATACTATTTGAGTTATCAGCTTTTGTAATGTGGATAGCATTGTCCTTTTTAAGATCGGTCAAACTTTTATTATAGCGAGCAGGGAAGTTACTTTCATGCTTAACGTTGGCAGCTCCGTACACAGTACCTTTAATCATGTCAACATGAGGAAGATCACAATATTTTTCAAATTTACTTAAGGATGACGTGATCATTAAAGCAGAAGGTCGACTTGTTATAAAGAAAGATAAACCATATCAAAGGGCAATCACAACATTTTCATTTATTTGTTTACTAGATAGGTTAACAACACAATCTTGACGTGCACAATTAGTCCAATCACTGCTATCAATAAGATTTTTTAGTTTTCTGTCAAGTTTCCTTTTCAGGGCATCTGTAGTCCTACGTAGTTTTTCGTAAATTTCCCGTCGGAGCGTGTCCTTCCAATCAGCCGGGATGGAATGACTGAAAGAGATCCTTGTTTTTTCCAGTTCCTTGAATTTTTCCTTCTCTTCTTGCTTGGCGGCTGCTATGTGCTGTTTCAACATCATGGCACTAAATTCATTGAATGGGTGATTGTCATATCTTCTTAGACGGCGTGGCAGCAAGGATTTAGGGAGCGCTTGTTCAGAAAGGGACTTTTTTAAGAACTTAAGATGAATTCTGGTCGAATGTGCAGCCACAAGAGACTTGGAGAAGGTAGTGACGACACATCTCAAAAGAGGAAACAGAATAGCGAAAGTGAACGTTGCTCTCATTATGTATAACTGAATCACGAAAGTTAGGAACGTGATAAATCCATAAATAAAGATATATGCCACGAAGGAAAAATAAACGAATGAGTAACTGCGAGACCTTTCGACGTTTCCACGTCCTTTACTGAGCAGAACTGACATACATGGGACAAAAGACAAAACAAGAGGATTCGTATAACTGACAGATAAGGATTATAAAGAGATTAGTACCTAGAATCCGACACACCTGGAAGAGAGTAACCTTCCCAAACAAGCATAAACAATGGGTGCGATTAAAAGTTTAAGATAAACATCTCAGATACAAGGACAAGACAATTAAAGAATTATAGGTGACAGCTGTTCATAACTTTGGTAAACAAAACCATGTTCACAATACATATTTACAGTACAGGTTAGACATACATTACAACGAAGATAACTCAAAGGCAACTAATTTTTATTTAAGTCTGTAATTATATCTTTGAGGTCATTCTTAAACATGTTACAAATACAAGGGTCTAAATGAAAAAGGCCACGACTAACATTGAAATTACAATGAAAAGTAATTTGTATTAAAGCAGATTCTAAAAGATTTCGTGATAAGACATCTCTTGACCTTGCAATTACTGAACTACCAACCCAATTTATTCGGTGGTTGTTTTCACTTAAATGAATGAATATTGCAATAGATGTTTGCCCAGTTTTTACAGAATGTTTATGCTGGCTTAGCCTTACTTCTAGGCCCTTGCTAGACTGTCCGAGATAAAATGAGGGACAATCCATACATAATATATAAAACTTGTGTTTACCAACCTCGTAAAGGTCATAGGACTACCCGATAAACTGAAAGGCATCCGCGTAAATTCACAGTGTCCCTGGGTACTGAAAAGGCAGTATATTCCTTGCTATTTTCGCTAAGAGGGGCCTGCAAAAAACCCTGTGCTAAATCAATTGAGCTATAAATGTTATGTGGTTCTCAATATCCCGTTTATCATCACTGACATCACCGCTGTTATTCCCCGTATCATCAGTGTGGGTTCTGGTGTCACCACTGGTATCATTATCATTAACAAAAGTGCCCCCATTTTAACTATTCCTCATATCCTCAGTTCCACTTGCATTCTCATAAAACACCTGGTATTCCAACCGTAATACCACTAACACCTGTATGGACCGATATCCTGTGTCTTCTACATGCAGGATGGCCCAGTAAAAGTCTGTTGCCCAACGCAACCCCTTTTATAAACAAAATGGTTCTATTAACACTATCACCCAGAGTAAACCGTATTTTCACAAAACCCAGGGTGTTAAATCTATGGGCTTGCACATCACACACTGTCTCCGTTGAGGGTTTCAAAGGGTAATGGGAGAACATGGATTGGTACAGATCATGGTTCATTAGATTCACAGAAGCTCCTGTATCAATAAAAATTGGGATATCCACATACTCCACTGTTCTGTATACTATAGGGCTGGGCTCTGTGGTGTCCCCCACGAGACCACAATGGCACGTATAAATCATCTGTACCCTTTTTGATGATCGGCTTTCCAAAAATTTCGCCGAGCCCTTTGCCCTTTGGAGTGACCTGCCTGGGAAGTTCTTGTATTATAACCCCCGAATTTCTGAGGTATAGGTGTCGTAGCCCTCTGTATCTGAGACAGACAAGCCTGCCAGCAGTGATCCGCACTTTTGCACATTCCACAATATTTCACTCTACATACTTTCTTTGGGTGCCCTGGTTTATTACAATTGTAGCAAGGCAACTGCTGTTGCCTTTGATCAATCGATCCTCTATTATATTCCACTTTTGCACAAACGGGGAGAAGGAAAATCTGAGTCTCTTTGCATCATATTTCCTGGACCGGTCCTGTTTAAAAAATGTACTAACCACCGTGGGACTGGACATATGTTCCTGAAGTAGGGTATAAATTAGTTCCTCATCTGATGTAAGTTCAATCTTTTCATCAAAACTATCTACAATGGCGTCTGGGACGTCGCATGAAAGCATTGCGAAATGCAGCAATTTATGTAAATTGTTGAGTGAGACATTATTCCCATTTACCCATGTTGAATTTCTCAATTTATGTATCCATTCTCCCGCTGAGTCAAAAAGTTTTGATCTATGCTCAATAAGGCTTGTTGTCTTTTCTAATTTTGTACAGCCCCCTTAAATCTCTTACCATATCTTACCATGTTCTTTCAAGCCAAAAGCCGCCCTTAAAAATGCTTTTATTTGGTCCATGACTGACATTTTGTCTACTGAAAACTACATCTCAATGATAAATCCCCTTTATTGAAATCTAACAAGGCTTTTGCCTCTGTGAACGCCTCTGCATCATCTTCAATTACCTTGGAGTTTAAGTAGTTATTCACTCCCTCAATAAAAATTTGCACTGGTTGAGACAGAATGCCATCAACAATGCCTCGAAAAGGGCTAGTCCTGCATTTATGTTAGTTATCTTATGCACCAACATCTGACTTGTACCTGTTTCAGCCATTATGCCCTCTTTATGGGAACTCTTATGCTTCAGGATTCGCCTTGACCTCAATAACATCGATATATTTATGCTTACACAAACCACCAACACAAAAGTAATATCATATCATTCACCAATACACAATTATAACCAGTTTTTCCCAATATATGTCTAACCTGTCTAACTCTAGTCTCTTTGGAAACGTAACTCACCACTGCCACCACCTCTTACGAGGTCAAAATGACTTGTTTAAATAAATGGAAAAAAATTCCTAATTTGGTAACTTAACCTACCTTTCATGCTTCCCTGTAAGAGTCGCCGTCTGAAACTAGCTGACAATCAAATATCAAACTCTAGGCATATTCAAACTCCCATTATTAAAAAAATATACTTTTTACTTCCCAAAATAGCTAACATTAAAATGGAATAAAATGGATTAAGAATAACTAAAAAATAGAACGTCAAACTATCATATTCTTCCCAAAATCATATTTAATAAAGTATCACCTTTTACCTCTTTATGTCCAAATATTCATAGTCTATCTAAATTAAAAACACATCTAGAGAAAACCCATTTTTCTATATGGTTACTTCGAATCCATCTGAAAATGAGAATATAATTATCAGACAAGTAAAATTTAAAGTTCGTCAATAAAATGTGTGTCACATCGCCCTTCACTTTCTCCAGAACTGAAGTAATTGTCATTTCACTTTTACCTTTTCCGACGGACCTCCAACGCCTTTTCTACACCAAAATCGCTACTGTCCACTTTGACAGTTGGCCGTCCAATTCCTCCGCCAATTCACATACCAGAGATTGTAATTTTCTGTGATTCATATTACCAACTAACATTCCTATTTGTTTTTCATCTCAGCATCTCCGAGGAATCCAGCGTTTTGCATCTGTCTCTAACCGGCAAGAGCTAAGGTTATCAACCCCACTATTTAATATATATATTTCTACCTGTGCCTTTAAGATATATATATATATATATATTTATATATATATATATAATATATATAGTATATATATATATATATATATATATAAACAAGAATTTTCCAATAGAATTTCCGGAACTGAAAATGTAAATAAAAGAATTAAGTGAACTGGATCGATTGCGGATATTTCCATCCAAAAATCATCGTAAAAGTCCTTTGCAAGTGATTTGTTGTTTTCTTTCGGTAAACCATCCACATGTCTCGATCTCATTATGTTATTATTATTATGATTATTATACCACGTTTTTGAAATGAATCCCCCATTTGGCGTTTTAATAGCCAACTTGAGTACAGAAGAAAAGTCCGTAATAAGAAGAATAGAGAAACTTCTATACAAAGTAAACGCGGTTGAAATGGCCAGTATTTTCAATAAAACCTTTATTATTATTATTATTATTATTATTATTATTATTATTATTATTATTATTATTATTATTATTATTATTATTATTATTTATTATTATTATTATTATTATTCAGAAGTTGAACCCTGTTCATATGGAACAAGTCCACTACAGGGGCCATTGACTTGAAATTGAAGCTTCCAAAGAATATGGTGCTCAATAGGAAGAAGAAAGAGAAGGTAAATGGAGATACAGAACGAAGAGATCTCACTTATTAAAAGTAGAAAGAAATTTATAAGTAAATAGATAAAATGTATTAAATGCAAGGAGAATAACATTGGGGTGGTAATGCATTGCATCTTCCCTTGTACTTTTGAAGTTCCAATTACATAACATCCTCAGGGAGACTGTTCCACAGTCCAACGGCGTGAGGAATAAAGTGTCTCTGGAACTAAAGTTCTGCAGCGAGGTACATTGACTGCGAATCTGGTTGCTTCTCGGCATGGGGGAAAAGGGGACCAGGGACTAGTCGTGAACATGAAAGATCTCTATTGTTTGTTTGATTATCACAGCCTGATAAGCTACTGCAACGCCGTAGACAGTTCAGTCTGCATTGCTTTTGCCTGAGCGAAAAGTTCGGGTTTTAGGGTCGGCGTTAATTTTGCCTCTTCCTCTTCCGCCCAGGTAACAGGAATTCGGGCCAAAACCGCTTCCCACGTTGCGAGCTCCTATTTAATTACTGTCGCCTCAGCCTGAAATGTATTACTGTCATTACAATAGAGAAGAATGCGTTGCATAACTTTGGATTTATGTCTATCTCGTTAGAGTTGTTTCTCACCGATTTTCTTCATTATATGAGGCAGTTGCCTAGTCTTCGTCTTGCAGAATTCAGTATACTTATTTGATAAATATTTATCGCTATTTTTCTCGACTGTTTTTCATTCTGACATATGTGTATTTTTCCATTCTGTCAGATTATTTGAATCAGCGGCGTTCTTTTTCCCTTGCCACCGTAGGGGGATAGATAGTGCAATTAATGCACCTTAAGGTTCCTCTCCTCCCCTAGCTTCAGCCCCTTTCATTCCCTATACTGTACCTCCATTTATTTTCTTTTCTTCCATCTTATTTTCCACCCTCTTAGTAATTGTTTCATAATGCAACTGCTAGGTTTTCCTCCTGTTACATCTTTCAAACCTTTTTACTGTCAATTTCCGTTTCAGCGCTGAATGACTTCATAGGTACCAGCCCTTGGCCTTTGGAATAAATTCTGTGTTCTTTTATACTCTATTCTTTTTCTTGCAAGATATTCTCTTTCATTGTGTACTCTTTCAAAAAATGCAATCGTATTTTTCACAGGCCACTTTTCTGGTTGCATACTTTCAGCCACTTTCGTCTACCCAAGTAGACGTCAGCTAGTAAAGTATAAAAAGGCGGAAGTGGTAGTAATGAGCTAAAATGGTCTACATACCAGACAATAGGATTTTTTTCCCGACTGATGCGAACACGCCAAGTCTCATTTGTTGTTCTCCATGAGTATTTCGAAAAAGTCTTGATTGTCTGTACCATTTGGTCACGTATTGTTGTTTGAGTAGGAAACTCAATTGTAGTGCTTCTTTTGTCAACATCAACATTATTCCATTCGTTATTTTGTTTGTTGTTTCCAACTGATTTTATAGTACGTATCTAATGATTGGTTTTAGAATTTTCGTGTCTAACATTATTCCTGACAATCATTTTACTTTTCATATTCTTAAAATATACATTTTTCTTATAGTAGTGTAAATTTGTGTACTAATTTTCTTTCAGTTAATCAATTCTCAGTTACTCAGTAAATGCACTTCACTTCCATATGGTGTAGTTTGTTCTGCTGTGCATTTTTATATTATGCCAGGGCCTCTTAGTCATAATCTTTAACCTTTTCATTCCAAATTATCCTTTCCGCATTTGGGGATGTTACTGACTCGTCTGGTTTAAGCGCTTGAGGTGAGGTTAACGAGGATAATCTTACACTGAATTCTAGCGGAAAGATCGTTCCTTTCACTTTCTTTTCTAGATTCTCGCTTTTATTTTTTTATGACATATTTCGGATATACAGTCCAGTTGATTAACTATCTCTCCATTCCCACAAAATAATATATATTGACAAATTATTATTTTCTCATTGGCATATACGTTTTTAAATAGTGTTACTCTAGAATATTTGAGCACACTTGACAAGGGGTGTCACCAGCTGCACCTCTCACGGACTCGTTATTCAAAATACCTTTTTAAAGCAGAGCTACTATTGAGATTCAGAGCCTCTGTAACACGGTTTTTTCGCAATAACTTTTTCTTGATCTATGCATTTTCATAACAAATATTAGCGCTCTTATTCAGAATACATATTATATCGACACATAAATTTTGAGTGTATTCTGCACTACGTAGGTTGAATAAATTTGGTACTTATAATGTAAAAGTGACCTTTTTTGAAGACGGGCCAACTTACTCAGAGAAAAGGTTTCGAACGCACTCGTTACGTAACTTATGACAGCATTTCTTCCCTCTTTCTCGATGGATGATTGGCTATACGTAACGAAGGCTAAACCTCTGGCAGCAGTGACATACAAATTTAAATACAAGCAAAGTAGTACACCTTTATGAACTCTGGAACCTCTCCACCGATAATTGTCATAATGAACAAACCAACAAAATATGTTAATAAATACAAAACACTTCGATTAATAGTCTAACTCCCGAAATAAGTCTCCAAAGAAATTACAGTCTACTTTATAGGTCACAATCAGATTGACAAGATGTAGGGAATAGTTGGTAATTATCAAAAACATAGTAGACAAGCTTGATTTGATAACTGCTATATCCAATGTCAAGCAATTTTTTTTATTGGCTATCTACCTATTTACTGAAAAAAATAGCCGGTACCGTATATTGGCTTTAAACCTTCACCGATAATTATCGTCAGAATGGTGACTTCATGAGGCTCCACTCACTTTCGCCTCGTTATAATTCAGGATAACACTGAAGGCTACCATGGGCATTGTTGGATTAGAAAATTTAACTTCTGGCTATAAAAACTAATTTCTCGAGTAGTTGTAAGAAGTCCTAAATGATCCTCAAGGATCCCAGCAGTTGGCCTAAACGTTTAATTCATGTATTTTACTGCTATACTGTTGCGGCACTACTGCTACAGTAGTATTACTACGCTAGCACTGATACCCCACCCACATCTATGTATCGTTCCGCCATTCATAAAGTCTTTGGGTTTCAGAGCCGATGGAATTTCTGTCTGGTGGATGGGCGGGGCAACATTTAGTCAAAAGGTGTTTGTTTACCTTGCTTACGTAATGAATGTTTTTCGACTCTTGGCTCGTAATCATTGGCCATGGCGTCGGCTAGATCATTTTTATTCTATAAAAATTAAAACTATCGGGTAAAGGTTATTGATAATGCTGACAAAATTTGTGTGTGGTTGTAAAATATACATATGTCAACTTTCAGCTACATCCGATGCTTTGACAAGGAGCAAAGTCCAAAAAACCGTGTTACAGAGACTCTGAATCTCATAGTAGTGCAGAGCGATCAGTAGTATAAATTGGCCTTCCTTCGTTGAAGTCTTAAAGTAATCGTGTTTCAGTTTTTCCATTCCTTTTATAGTACTTTGCAAGATATACACAGCTTACGCGTTGATGTTTCCACACTTCAGCCATAAGAAGTGTATAAATGTGTATAAATGTATATATATATATATATATATATATAATATATATATATATATATATATATATATATATAATATATAATTATATATATAAGATATATATATATATATATATATATAATATATATATATATATATATATATATATATATATATATATAAATATATATATATGTATATATATTTCTTATGGCTGAAGTGTGGAAACATCAACGCGTAAAGCTGTGTGTATCTTATCTTGCAAAGTACTACAAAGGAATGGAATAAACTGAAACACGATTACTTTAAGACTCAACGAAGGAAGGCCAATATATATATATATATATATATATATATAAATATATAAATATTATATATATATATATTATATAAGTCATATCACATTGTAGCTCGATATATATATATATATATATATATATATATATATATATATATATATATATATGCAATAAGGAGTAATTGACAACATAATTAAGACACCGTTGTGAATTGGATATGTATCTTTTCTTTCATTAAGGGGATGTGATGGGCTCTGACATTATTTAGAATGTAGAGATAATCAATTTAGCTTCTCTATGGAAACAGTGGTCCTGAAGTGACAAGATAGCTCAGCTTTGGAAATGCTGGCATATCTTCTTCCTTGGGTGGCACGATGTCGAAGTCGCTGCCAAAGCAGAACAGACCACGTCCTGTTTCTAAGCACGGGCTGATGCAGATATGCTTTATGAATCTGGTTTGGGGCTGTTTCTTGGGCATGTATAATGATCTGTATAATGACGTCCATGAACTTGTGACGACACTTATTGGGAGTGTCTTGTGTGTTAATTCGTGATTGTGTGCATGCGAGCTATTTCCCTACATAATGAGAGAGTAAGTTAGCCAAAATGGGAGATTGCTACAGAGTCGGCAAAGGGCCAAGATGGCTCCTTTGTCAGTATTTTTGGTGAAATGTGTGAAATCTGTGTTGAATAGGTAAGCATACTTATTCTTTAGCCAAAAGTGTGGCTTGACTGTCTTTTGAATATTTGTTTCAAAGATGTTCTATTTTGACCTTTTGATTTTGATTTTTACAATATTTGCTTATCGATGTGTTCTGTCTTCTTATAGGCAGATCTGAGACAAGGGGAACTGATATGGTGACTTATTTAGAAATGAAAACTTAACTGATGTTTCGTGGTGTTACTAGACTGCTGTGACTATGCCTAGTTTTATGACTAAACTAATGTTTGTTATTTGATTAATTCCCCAGGGATATCAGGGTTATTTGGATTTTGAATTCAACCTTTCATTTTTAATCATTTTGTTAAGAACCTGATTTATTAGTTTATGCTTAGCTCTTAAAGAATAAATGTATTTTGTAGTTCATGAGTCTGATTTAATTGCCTTAGGTAATAGAGAGAGGGGGGTTGAAGAGAGAGAGAGAGAGAGAGAGAAAGGTATTGAAAAGAAAGAGAGGGGGTGTTGAAAGAGAGAGAGAGAAAAAATGGATGTCACCCAGTGCCTGCTGCATGCCCATCGTTATCAAAACTCTTTTATGATTACAGAGGCAAGAACCTCCGTAATATATATATATATATATTATATATATATATATATTATTATTATATATATATATATAATATATATATATATAATAATATATATAGATATATATATAAATATATATATATATAGATATCTGCATATATATATGATATATATAATAAACAATAATTATATGATGTGATATGCTATGACATTTCTTAGAATGTGGAGTCATCATTTGAGACAGAGTGGTTCGAGCGACAACCGCCATGGGAATGCTAACACATCTTTCTTTGAGGTGGTGTGATCAAGTTGCTGTCTTAGCAAATCAGTGCCTCGTCCTGTCGCTATGAGCATAGAGGTGACTTTGAAACAGGACTCGTGAAATGTAGTACTACCATGAAGGGGAGACTATTACGGAGAGGAGGCAGAGCCAGGATGGCTTCTGTCAAAGTGTTTGTTGATAAGTGATAGTGCAACTGTGCTGAAATGGGTTATGCCTTTGTCTTTATTTTGGCCAAAGTGTGGCTAGATTGTATTTGAATATTTATTTGAGAGATGTTCTTTTTCATATGATCTTTGATTATGCTCTTATGCTTACCGGGATGTTCTCCTGTCTTCTAACAGGCGATTCTGGAAAGGGGAATTGTTCTGGAGAAGATGGGACTAATCTGGAGAAATGGTGTACTGACTTAATTACTAATGTTGACTGTGCCTAGTGTTATGGCTAAACTAATGTTAGTGTTTGATTAATTACTTGGAGTTATCTGAGTTATTCAGTTAATACTTTGCTTTTAAATAAATGCATATTTTTGTAATTCACGACTCTGATTTAGTGACCTTAGATAATGGAGGGAGGAGGTATATCGAGAGAGAGAGAGAAAGATGGATGGAGAGAGAGAGAGAGATAGAGAGAGAGAGATAGAGAGAGAGAGAGAGAGACAATGTGTTGCCAATTGCCTTTGGCCGCTCTTTGTCCATTGCTACCTTCTAAAAATAGAATAACGAGATAATGACCATCTCGTTATTATATAAACGAGTATATATTTATGTATTTTTTTTCATGTAAAGTAACTAAGTTGAATTCATTAGAAGTCACGTCTCGAAACAGCAACATGAATTACACAAAGTAGAAACGCATATGTTGCCCTGCAATATATGACGCTGCAAACAGATCATGTGATGGTGATGGCATAGGTACACAGCCTCCATGAAATATCCAAGGAAGTATCTAGCATTATATTCGAAGTGTGCATTAGGTATATCTAAAATGAAATACGAAAAGAGTCTTCGACTTCATTAAAGACTGCCTGAATCAGCCGAGGTTAATCCCCGTAGGTGGGTAGTTCCTTCAGTGCACTCACGTGGTGGACTGTAGACATTAATTAAGGTTCTTTGCAGTCTCCCTCCGGAGCCTAGGGGCAACTCCTTCCATTCTTTTTCCTGTACCTTCGTTCTTGTTATTTTTCCTCCCTCTTACTTTCTTAGCAGTGGATTCATAATACAACTACGAGGTTTTCCTCTTGTTACACCTTTCAAACCTCTTTAATGTCCATTTCCATTTCAGCGCTGAATGACCTCATAGGTGCCAGTACTTGGAATTTGTCCTAAATTCCGTATTCTATTTTGTTGAGGTTAATATGGGGATATTGCATTCACTGCAAGAAATGCTTCACTTGTTAAAAAAAAAATAGGAAGAAAGTGGACTTGGCCGTGACAGTGGGCTATTCTGTTGTCATTGAACTTTTGCTGGAAAGCTGTTGCAAAAATGAAAGAAAATAGTTTGTCGAAAAAAAAACTTTGACAGACCACAGACAGAGAAAAGGGTGCGCACACAGAGGTCAATAATTGCAGGGCTGAAAAAGAAACGCAATCTAGAATCCATGCATGTTGTGTGCGGAATAGTTCTTTCCCGAGGAAAGTCTATAGGGCACCGAAATGGAGCCGTTTGCGAATCAACTTTAGACTTGAAAGGTTGGAATAACGAGAGCTGGAAAACAATATTAAAACAAAAATTAAATTCGTCTCATCCGAAAGATACGCTGAAGAGACCGGTCATGAACGCCCTTTGTTCGGTTGTCTGTTTTTTTTTTTTTTTTTTTTTTTTTTTTTTTTTTTTTTTTATTTTTTTTTTTTTTTTTTTTTTTTTTTTTTTTTTTTTTTACCACAAAGCTACAGTAATTTTTACTAATTTCCAGTGTTTTCCCTTTTCTAAGGCTCTGCAGTCTTAGACTGTTATTTGATTCCTTTATTTTGGTTTTATCGATATTTACTTGTTTCATTTATTCTCTTTATTTAATTCAGTTTGTGTACTCTTTTAGCTTTTTTTGCATTTAGTTAACTTTTTCTCCTTAAAACATGACCTCCATGTGACCCTCGTACTTATTTCTCAAATATTGGTTCGTTAACATTAATTTTTTTCCATCTGTGAAGATTTGAACTTAGAAAAGAATAGCTCAGTTTTTAAACTATATTTGTAATCAGATTGTCGAGCTTTTGGCAGGTGGTGAAACAAACAATTTTTTTTATTTTTTCATATTCTTGCCCAATTGCTAGATGTCAATGTGAGACTACAGAGAAGGTTTATAAGGCTGCCTAATTCGTAGTTGTCCATATTGGTTTATGTATGGTTTTATATTCTTTTTAAAGACGTCTGCTGTATTGATCGTTTTAGTTCCTGTTTGGAATATTGCGATCGTAGTTCTGGCCCTACATGCTTCCCTATCCTCACTTCTTCTCTATATAGCATTACTCTGCGTTGTAAGATTGTTTTTCATTTTGAGTAATCTCGAACCCAAGGAGTGTCGCTTCAGTATTTCAGGTTTCCTTGTAAAACCCATGTGGAGACCATTTACGAAATATATATCTTGTAGGGAAGCCTTAAACTACTGTCTTCTGTTTTCTGAATCTCATGCTGTACCACACATCCCCTTCTGTATCTTGTTTTCATTTGAAGTAAGAAAGATAAAGGTTTTATTTATTCTGTTCCATCGTTATGTTATTCAGGATTAAAAAGTTACTAATGATGTAAGAAAGGAAGTATGGCATTCAGGAATTAAGTTTTTAAGGTAAATGTACACTCATGTTCCCTGGGTAGTTTGATAATTTAAAGGTTTGGGTTGATTATGGACGAACAAAAGACATAAACATACCACAGTTCCCAGTGAACAGCTAAAATAAAACATCGAAATTTTCCATTGAAGCAGTCATATGTTCATTTCTCTCTTTTGAAAAAATCTTAAATTCTTGATATCGATCATCTTTTTCGTTCAAAATTAATGAATATCTTTATCGTACCTACTCGCTGAGAGAAAGTATTGTTAGTAGTCCAGCACATTCTGGAAGTACATGATGTAATGATTGGTTGAATTGTTTTTTTTTCTTTTATTTTTGTTAAGCGGCCTGTATGCAGCAGGAGCATTTGCTCCTGTGGCTCGTAAGAAGTCAGTCAGACTGGCTAAACGTCGATGCGAGTTTATGATATTTTTCTGGGAGAAATTCTTGTTTTTAAATTTTACAGTCTTACGAATTTCTTCGCCTGATTCATAATTTGAACTGTTGATTAGAAATAAAACAAGTTTCTTGAGTGATTTATGTAATTCATTGTATATACATAAGTTAATTCGGGACTTTTTTTAACACTACGTCATCTTTAATCAGTTAGCTATATGTATGACTGACCATCAAAATTACATATATAAAATCGATAGTTTCAATTCTTAATTAAAAGGTGAATAAAACTGTTCAAACTCAATCATAAGATTAGTTCATCGCGTAGATTCATTAGCTGTGAATAAAAAGACTTTAAAAAGTGTCAATAATCTCCCGATGTGAATGGACAGCAACTGCGACTCGATTGCAGGAGACCAAAATTGCTCTTCATTCGAATTTTTGCCGAGTGAGAGTGAGGTCAATTTGTCATTTTTCCACAGTTAGATGACCTGCTCTTTCTCGCTTTTGGATATTGATTGTAGCCGCTGTGCTATCGGTGCGTGTTTTTTTTTTTCTTTTTCGGGACGCATAAAAGGAACATCTTGCCGATGAAACCTCCTTTTTCAAGCTCTATTCAAGATGCCAAGTTTTCTGTATAGAGAATGATCAGTCGCTACGAAAGTAAAAATAAAAAGGATACCAAAAAAAAAAAAAAAAAAAGAACGTCCTACCAATATCTGTGATTGGAACTGTCAGGTCTTCAGTATTCGTAGTCTCTTCTAAAAGCTGAGTTAAGATTTTTTTCATTCCCTGCAGAAAGAATATTAATAATAAGCGTTTTAAACGTTGTAAGGATAATTTCTTCCATTAAATGAGTATGATGAGCATCTTTAGATTTTGACCTTGTATCATACTTTCATCTAAGTCGAATAACGTTTCTCATTATCGCAGTGGGAAGTTCGTTAACCCCTAACTCCAGTTTGCCGTACTTTCTTGACTGGAGATTCTGTTCGGGTTTTCTGGATTGGATTGGATTAGATTATAGAATTAAGGCCAAAGGCCAAGCACTGGGACCTATGAAGTCATTCAGCGCTAAGAAGGAAATTGAGAGTAGAAAGGTTCGAAAGGTGTAACAGGAGGAAAACCTCGAAATTGCACTATGGAACAATTGTTAGAGAGGGTGGAAAGTCAGACGGAAGAACGAGAATGTGAACAGAAAAAGGAATGAAAGAGGTTGCAGCTAATGGCCGAAGGGACGCTGCAAAGAACCTTTAAGCAAAGCCTACTGTGCACCGCTTGAGGTGCACTGACAGGACTAACCCCCCCCAACAGGGGCTCGGGTTTTCTGACTGTTGAATCATCCTTCGGGCGATGCTTACAAGTTTTCCCCGTGTTGGTGACCTTATACCCTATGTTTGAAAGCCTTGGGTCTGGCGTAGCATGTGTCGTTGGTGTTTGCGGTCTTGAATTGACTTCCCACAGTTTAATGTAGACTTAAGAATTCTTGCCTTTATTTGTTTGATTCCCTATGGAAAAAGTATGAGAATCTCTTCTTATTCGTGAAAGTGCTTGCCTTACTGAACATAAAACTAATGTAACTTTTCTTTTTATCTTTTTGCCCCAGGTGTTTACTTCCTTCATGAAGAACTGGTTCAACAAGGTAACAGACATGATGTGTTTTATTGGCTAAACGTGTTAGATTGCAGTCCTTGTATCACTTCCCTTTTCGATCTTTAATTCACAAAGCCTGAGTGATGGTTCTGCGATATAAAGTGTATATATATAATTAAATATTATATATATAAATTTAAATTTATTTTTTTATTTTAATTTTGTTAACTCGTATTGGAAAGACGAAGTCCGAGAAGGAAAAAGTTAAAATTGTGAAAATTGACCATACCAAAACGGGATACCGTCCGAGGCACACCACTTTAAAGGGCGAAAGTTACAAAAGTCGGGGAAATTGGAGGCAAGAGGGAAATTCTACCGTTGTAAAGTGCAGGGAAAAAAGGCTCAGTCATCGCAACGAGCAATCTCCGAATTAATTTATGTCCTGGTATGAAAGCAAAACATGATCACCGATTAACCTTGAAAGGAACGCTTTGTTTTGACACTGAAATAAGCCTAACGCGATGTTTTCGGTAAGGCAATATGACTTGTGTAAATATTGCTTTGACGTTACTCAATGCGATGGTATATGTCTATGAGGACATGACATAAGGCTCATCCCGTTGGAGGGTACGGCCGGGGCAGTACTGTAGGCCCCTAGCTGCAACCCCTTTCATTCCTTTTACTGTACCTCTAATCATATTCTTTCTTCTATGTTACTTTCCAACCTCTCTTCTAAGAATGTCTCCTTGTGCACCCGCGAGGTTTTCCACCGTCTCCTAACAGTCGTTTCTTAGTGTCACTACGAGGCTTTTCTCCTGTACTCCTTTAACACCTGACTCTTAGTCTCTGTTTCAGTGCTGAATGGCCTGTTAGGTCCCAGTGCTTGGTCTTTGACCCAAATTTTTATTCCATTCCATTCCATAATGCATTCAGTTCCCATAGCCCCGTGTGGGGGGGGGGGGTGGGAACGGGGGTTAGGTAGTGCCATCAGTGCACCTTACACGGTGCACTGTGGGCGTTAATTAAGGTTCTTTGCAGTGCCCCTTCGGCCCCTAGCTGCAATCCCCTTTCATTCCTTTTACTGTACCTCCATTCATATTCTCTTTCTTCCATCTTACTGTCCACCCTCTCGTAACAGTTGAATCATAGTGCAACTGCGAGGTTTTCCTCCCGTTACACCCTTATAACCTTTTCACTCTCCATTTCCGTTTCAGCGCTGAATGGCCTTATAGTCCAGGATTTTTAAGGTCAAAACATCATGAAATCGGACATAATTGGTACAGAATATTTTTATGTTTTTTTCGGATAGAATGATGTGTCTAACATTCTAGAAAAAAAGTCCCAGCATGGGAAAATCCAGGAACTTGAGCAAAGCTAGAGTTTTCTCTAGCCACTGTCAAGTATGCTTATAACTACTGACTGTATCTTTGGTTGCCTATTATATACATTATTAGCGGTGCCAAAGCAGTTTTTTCCCTTTGTAGTGAAACACTATATGCAAAATTTATTGTACATACTCTTTCCCGCTTAAAATGTCTAGATTTTAATTCATTTTCGAGATTAAAATAAAAAATACAGGTATAGAAAGAAAAATTTGTAGGGCTTGTATATACAAAATGCTGTATTAAAGTTCTGAAAAAAATAAATTTCTACCTTTTACAAAGAAAATAATTAGTGCTTTCAATACATCTAAACTGATATTAGCACTGAATTAAATGTATTTTGATAAATTCCAGTAAGACGAAAAGTATAAGTTGATATTTATTAAATAACAATTGTGTTAGCAGTAAACACATCCTAACATTTTACAGTACAATTCCACAGCTTGTACAAATATCTGGGCTTTGATGAAGTAAAACGTAGTTTCAAATGACTTTACTAGAAATAAACTGGAAACTAAAAAATTCTGACCATCAAAAGATGCATCTTAACAATTGGTTATCCAAACACAAGAAGTTCACTCATTAATCTATAAATAATTTACATTGCTTTTCAGTATGCTAGGCTAGGGATACTGAAAGTTGTTTTATGTTTATCAGAAATAGAGAAAATATTGCAATGTAAGAACAAGAAAAGTAACTTTCATCCACACAGATCAGAATAAAAAAAAAGTTAGAATAACAGTATGACTGACATCTGCGATTTTTCCTTTTACATAGGACATTCATCACTCATCTATGTATATCATCATCTTCACAAATGTCATTTAAGGAGTTGGAGCATCCTGACCCACGACACTGGCCACATGCTTGGGAACATTCAAGGTTATTTTTACGGCAACAGCATTTATTTGACCCACAATCTGTCATACAGTTACATCTAATAATAAACAACAGCGATGCTGAAGCAGGTTGTATATCTGTCATTACTGGAAGAAAGCTCCCATTATCTAAACACCAACCCCAGTCTTTGGCATTAAGGGAGGAGACACCTTTCCACTGCTGGACTTGGAAATATACTCTCATGCTATGGAATTTAGCTGATGCAGAAGTTGGTGGTAAACTCTGACACTAAAGGTGCGAGCTTTTCAATGATACTTTCCCACAGAATCCCTTATACCTTAGGCTGTTCAGGCTATCAGTGGCTTCACCATTGCATAAACTAACTAAAGCTTTTTCTCCTGCTGATATGATTTCATTAACAGATTTAAGACATTAAAAAAAAATTAACTATAAAAAATTTTCCTGCTGCATTGAATATTTCAGTCTGTCTACGGAATTCTTGGTGTTTTGCATATTTCTTCAGTGAGGCATTCTTGCTAATGCCATATATGTGTGATGTAGTATCGCAACCGAGGAATGCATGTATATAAAGAATGTCCCTACACACTGACTCACCAAGTACTTGCTTCACTCTCTTGATATTCCACAGTCTTGGTTTCAATTTTGATTCATTCATAATGAATATGTTGTGGGTATTTAGATCAGCATAGTAACACAACAAGACTAACAAGTCTGCATCATTTCCTATCAAGACAGTGTCTGATAATGCTGCTGATTCTTTTGTCACCTGTGTAATCAAGAAGTCAGCATCACCATCAGCATGAACAACTTTATGTCCATTCAGTTATAGATATTTCCCTAGCAAAATGATGAAGTTTGCCTTATTCTTTGTATTCGAAAGAACTATATTTTTTTTCTGGGACACTTTCATCTCTTCTGAGAACGTGACTTCCATCCCAACTTTTCCCTTTCCTCTCCTCTGATGTGTGGCATCATTTGTAGAGGGTGTTTCATAACCATCAAATACTACAGTTGCATGGCCATACTTCCTTGTCACATATGTAACATAGGTTAGAATCAAACTTCCTTATAAGTTGACACACCAGAAGACTATGCAATCCGGTGGAGCAAAGCTCCTCCATCTGGTACATATTTTACTTCACTGGTTGGTGTTTCT
>NC_087201.1:86840553-86848757 GCF_015104395.2 Macrobrachium nipponense
ACATCCAGTTTACAAATTCTGTAATATGCCTTTTGTGATAGAGACAAGTGAAGTTCCCTTTTCATTATCAGAAACATTTTGCTCCAAAAATTATAGGTAGCCGCAATTAGTTGCCATGTATTATTTGCTACGTGAAAATCTCGTTAGCTCCTGACACGAACCTTTTACAGGGGAGAAGGGATGAAATTTAATTTGGAAATATCGAGAGCATTAAGATTGTCAAAGATGGCTTTATTTAATTTCTTTATATTGATATGGGAGAAAGGTACTGAAAAATGCAGTACTGATATCAGCCGTTTTCTAATTCTTTGAAAAAGGGTCAATAATGACTTCTGCTGTTCATGCTTTTACTTTGAGATTCAAGGAATCTCCAGGAATGAGTAATCATTTGCCTCGGACGAAGCATCCTTCCAATTTCTTAATTTCTTTACAAGACATTAAAAAAAATTTGATTTTCAGCATGGTTAATAAAAAAATGTTTATTCTTGGAAGTAGGGAGTTTAGTTTAGAGAAATATTTGCCTTAAAGTGAGTAGTTTTATTTGTTCTAAGGGATCACTTTATCTGGTGAACCACATTTGCCATCCTTTGCAATGATCAGCAAAATGCCCGCATCTGTTCATCAGATTTCATTTGGTAAGATATTAACTGATGTTTAGGAGACCTTTCAAAGTTTCTGGAGGGTTTATTAATCATTTCCAAGGAATGGCTTATAAGTAATTTGTTTCCTTCCATTACCGAACTTCGGAATCTGTCCTCTGTTCCGTTTTCAACTCATATGGCTCGAGATAGATAAAGGCATCAGATTTCTGCCTAACCAGCCTTTACATAAAATCAAGACAGTGAAGCAAACGCGTAATGCGTATCATACTTATGACAATGAAAAATGTTAATATATATTTATCTAAAGAAATCCCTTGGTGTCTACTTAATCTACCTATTTTTTTTGCTTGTATGGAACTCTGGTGGTTGCTATCTGTTTGTTTTGTTTGTGTTTCTGTAGTATTTACCTGCTCGTCGATGTTTCTTTTGTTTGAACACGGTTGTATTTGTTTTATCTGCTTCTCAAATCTGTGCATTTCGAATATCAAAGCACGATTTGTATCCTCGTAGGCATTTTTTTTGCTTGCTCAAATGCTATTATAGGTGCTGTCTGATTATGTAATAAGAATGTGAGAAGACTCTTGTTGTGACCTGCGTCAGAACATTTCATTTTGAATTCTAATATTTATTGCGTCCATGTAATCCATTTCTTGTTTTTTTAAAATAAAGTTTTGTATTAACTGTGTACTAATTTTTCTCCTGTTATAGAGTCTCCTTTTGTCATAAAATCTCTCTTGTCATCTGATACTTCCAGTAGCCTTGGCAATGTATGTATGTATGCAGGCAGGCATGTTTCGAAAAATCTATTCTTAACCCCACTCTTTGTGAATTACAGAATATTCGACTTTCAATGGCTGGACATTTAGGCATTTATATCATATAATACTTTTCAAGGTACTCTGTTCGTAAAAATCGTAATATTAAGTGTACATCAGGTATTCAGAATTCTGTCGCTACAGCATTTCAAGTGGTAAAGAATAAAGCATAGGTGTTCATATATATTTTCTATAATCTTACAAGTACTTTGTATCGTTTGGTTTGAATGCAATGAGTTGTTAAACATTGATTAAAAAAACACTGCTGGTATATGACGCTCAAATTTCTCAGCAAATGGATGGGTCAGCAAAAACTCATTTACCATATCCACTTAAAAGTTATAAATCCTTTTTTTTCACATACATCAGAAAAAAATATATTATATAAAACAGGCCCATCTCTAAGCCTCCCTCTCATTTCGGTGCTGTGAAATCAATGCATATATTGAAAGCATTCTTTGTATTTTATATACATACCTTTATTTTGATTTTGTGACAATTAAAAGAGCATTTCCCATCGGTTTGGCTACAAGGAACATTCAGCACATCGGAGTGATTTTGTCATGTGAAAAAAAAGCACTTGCTCTTGGAAGAGTGAGATAGAATAGTGTCCTTGAGCTTTTACGAATAGTGCAGAAGGTATGACAAGTCCCAGTTCTCTGACGTCACCAAGCTGATAGTTATTTTTACCTGGAGTCTTTAAAAATTCAGCGTTCCTTTCAGTAGTGTTTTTTCATTTCTTTCTCCGAAACTGTATTTGTTTCTATCTTTCATTTCCATGTCTTTTTCATTTCATAGTTTCTGTTAATCAAGTTCAGTAAGGATACAAGACCAAGAACAGTTTATAACAACACAATGAAATAAAAGTGCAGAAAGAAAGTCAAACGTATTAAAAATAGTCTTTATTCCTTCCTTGACATTGCCAGCCACCTATGTTTTAACATGAGACTAAGAAGACCTCCAAAAAAGGGGTCACTGCCCCTTTTTGGAGATACCTCTAAAGAGATATGTTCTTGAAATGAACTTTTTTCAGAGTGCGTAATACCATAAAAAGGAAGGTCACGGTAATATAATAATATGTCAGCGTAAGAAAACAAGTCTAGAGATTATACATTTTGATGCGTTCACTACTTCGTTATTCGTTTTGGAGGATTTTTACCAGAACAACATCGTTCATTGTTAACCAGTGTCACTGCACGAGGCTTATGGAACAGAAGTGTTAGCAGTTCATTTTTGTGTAATGGAGAATTTGTCGTCTGGAAACAGTTAAGAAAGAATAATAATCCTAATGCTCTCCGCTGAAGTCTGGCGAAACTTTTCACTCGGAGCTACGTCGAACGAAGCCGAAGCCAGATCGGTCGATTTCGTCGAAGTTGCGCTTGTAGAGATTGGCAAGGTCACGGGGGCTGAGGACGCGCTTCGCGAAGCCGAAGCCCTGTCTGTCGATCTCGTCGAAGTTGCGCTTGTTGAAGCCGAAGCCTGATCGGTCGATCTCGTCGAAGTTGCGCTTGTAGAAGCCCATTCCGGTGCGGTCGATTTCGTCGAAGTTGCGCTTGTTGAAACCGAAGCCAGATCGGTCGATTTCGTCGAAGTTGCGCTTGTAGAAGCCCATTCCGGTGCGGTCGATTTCGTCGAAGTTCCTCTTGTTGAAGCCGAATCCAGATCGGTCGATTTCGTCGAAGTTCCTCTTGTTGAAGCCGAAGCCTGAACGGTCGATTTCGTCGAAATTCCTCTTATTGAATCCAAAGCCAGATCGGTCGATTTCGTCGAAGTTTCTCTTGGCGAATCCAAAACCGGACCTGTCGATCTCGTCGAAATTACGTTTGCTGTGTCCGAAACCGGTTCTGGAAGAGCAGAAGAAATGGGTGTATGAATAAATGAACAAATTTAAATATAAGTGTAGATGGACAACTAACACTCGATCTCTTATTTTAACAAACTATCTGAATAATTGTCAGATATTCCTTTATATAGTTTTATTTTTATGCTTTATGTCGTGAACTGATTTTATTAAAGTCGAGGTAAGAGGAAAAATTTGTTGAGAAATGAAACTAATGAATTATCTAGTATTTCATATATATATATATATATATATATATATATATATATATATATATATATATATATATAATATATATATATATATATATATACATATACATATACACATACATCATATATATATATATATATATATATATATATATATATATATATATATATATATATATATATATATATAATATGTGATGTAGATCACCAAAGTCCTAGGAATATTAATCGAGCAAACATTAAGGAATGTTTAGAAGAAAACAATACCACATATTGATTTTTGTAAGAAAACGCACGTATTATTTATACTCTCCTTTGTTTACGTCGGCAAGCCAGTGCATTAAGAGTATTGTATTTTACATCTGTATGTCATAGCCATAAAAGAAAATGAAGAACTCTGTCGTCTTCTATTTTTTGTTAGATAATGATAGACAGCGGCAGTTTTCATAATATTACTGCTAAGAATGACTGAGTACTCTATGCACTTATCCAACTCATATTACTCTCAGGAATGACTGGTTGCTTAGTGCTTAAAGATAAAATTACTGTTATGAATGTCTAAATGCTGTGTACCTACTTATTTAAATCAGATTCTCTCAGGAATGGCTGATTGGTGTGCACTTATCCAAATAAGATTACTGTCAGCAATGACGGTGTGGAAATTATAATGTGCTTATCCTAACCAAATTACAGTCAGGAATGAATTTTCGCTTAATTTGAACCATCTATTGTTACTTATTCTTTGGCACATAAACACACAAATGATATGTTGGTAGAAAGTATTTGAAAGTGGGTGAGCTGTAACCTTAGGGATTAAGTTATTCAGAAGAAACTGTGGCATACCTAAACGTTTTCCGAAGTACATATATCCTCAAAATTTTGCGCTAATCCTGGATTTAAATAATTTTAAAGAACAAACACCACACGGAAAATACGCTAACAGTATCATTATCACTTTATTTTGAAAAAAATATTCCCTAGTCACCTTTTTATATTTTTTGTTATCTTTATATGTGAACTTAACTAGAAGGAATTCTAAATCGATTACAAATATTATGAAA
Source organism: Macrobrachium nipponense (assembly GCF_015104395.2). Classification (NCBI taxonomy): domain Eukaryota; kingdom Metazoa; phylum Arthropoda; class Malacostraca; order Decapoda; family Palaemonidae; genus Macrobrachium; species Macrobrachium nipponense. The sequence continues at coordinate 86,845,084 of NC_087201.1, forward strand.
CGTTTCTCTAATCTCTTACAGAAGGCACCTGTATTAGACATCACGCAAAATTAAATTGCGGTGAAAAGAAAAGAGGAAAAGACGTTAGAGAGAGAGAGAGAGAGAGAGAGAGAGAGAGAGAGAGAGAGAGAGAGAGAGAGAGGCCTTCTCAATATCTTTAGTTTCTGGTTGATCGCTTTACCTCTTCTTGAGGCTGTGCGTGTGGATTTTGGATCCCCCAGGATGAAAGAGCCAGAAAGAGACCTGACATGACCTAGATATGAACTTGGTCGAGCCATGGTATGTCTCCATAGTCAATCTCAGAAGTGTCTATATATTACCCGGATTCAAACGGGGAAATATCCTATTTCAGTTTCACTATCATTTCTGAACTTTGCTATCAGAAGTACTATCTATTTATTACCGGAATTTAAATAGGAAATACTCTTAACATTTCAGTATCAGTAAGAAATCTCTAAAAGTTGCTTAGCGACAGAGTCGTTTCATAGAGAGGTCATGGAAACGTCAGAGAAAAAAGAAGAAATATGTTTATTACTTACGTGAATGAGTCGAATCGCTTTACAGGTGCGTTATCTGGGGAAAAAAGAAAAAAAGAAACATTGTAGCAAAAATAATAAAGCACAATTTGTCTGTATTTCAGATATGTTTCTTACAAGTAGAAAGTTTTCTAAATTATATTATTTAATAATTGTACGTGTTGACTACATGCAAATTCATTGGATGCTGAGTATGCTCCTGAATGATTTGCCACTATTCCTTTGCAACGAACATCGTTGGAACAATATTCTCTTCTAGAGCTGTGGTTTTCTAGACGCAGTCTATGAAATCATACACACACACACACACACACACACATACACACACACACACACACACACACACACACACACCACACACACATATATATATATATATATATATATATATATATATTATTATGCATGTCTGTTAGGGATAATAGCTATCGCTACGCCTGTTTTCAGTCAAATGTACTGCACGAGATCAGCAAGAAGAATAGATTCATTAAAACCTCGATATACATAGAAATAAGTTTGATATATATATATATATATATATATATATATATATATATATATATATATATATATATATATATATATATATATATATATATATATATATATATATATATACTACTATATATATATATTATTATAGAAATAATTTCCAGTTGTAAAAATACGAGCAGAGCCGATCAGGGTATGGCTTCAGATACCAGTTTTGTCCCTTTGTAATTTCCGGGGCCGAGTTCGATAACTGATTCGAGGACGTTTCACTAACAAGGGATATTGCTCACGAAAAACCGCTTCCGCAACAAGGACCAAAGTGGAAGAGACTCTCTTTGTTGGTTGGAGTCAAAAGAACCATTAGAGAGAGAGGAGAGAGAGAGAGAGAGAAGAGAAGAGAGACGAGAGAGAGCGAGAGATGAGAGCTCTATACTTTATGTATTGTCAATTAAAAAAAATATAGCGAGCTCATGTAAAGAAATGCCTCATGATAAACCGACATGAATTTTCTGGACAGGTAAACACATCAGAGAGAGCTAAGCCGCGCAGTGTAGTAGAATAATATACGAATAGATCGTACGGAGACCAACGGATATTAATTTCAAATTGCTGAAATTTCTTTTCTGTTATTTTTTGTAGGGATTACTGGGTGATCCATTATTTGGCCTCACTGTCACGCATATTCATTTCATGTCATCACATGAAATTATTCCTAGAAAGTAATTGTCAGTGAATAATCTGTCCATCTGAGCAATTCGAGCTCGTTGGTAAATGTCTTACTAGCAATACATATCAACATTCTAATAGAAAATAAACAAACCAAAAATAGAAAGCGTTCGCAATGACCTTTCCCTTGGATATGAGCAAACAGAACTGATCGTCCTATGAATCGATTGATGACGTAGTTACAAATCTTATGGAAGTCTCTCTCTCTCTCTCTCTCTCTCTCTCTCTCTCTCTCTCTCTCTCTCTCTCTCAGGTGAACTCGCTCACTGGGCTTATGTGAAGAATTATGGACGCTCTTAAATCCAACAGGTGGAAATTACTTTAGCATTTCATCCGAAATTTAGAGCCGATACCTCGAATTGAAATTTTTTCTCGTTTCTTTATAGCTCGCAAAGTCAGCATATTAAGGTTCGATATTTACGGCCATATTTACTAGATCATTTTATGGCTAGTGAAAGCAAAGTCTAAAAGAATGAGCTGAAAAGTGTAAACCTATAAGAGAGGTAAAGGATGTCATGCATGGTATGAATGTAATTTACTGACAAATTAGACACGAAGGTCTTACTTATAACCGAAGCTCAATGAGAAATCAACGACATAAAGTGAAAAGAAATGCAAAGAAATGTAAAGTGAAATGGAAAGCGAATATGTCTAGAATCTCATGCGAGTTCACTGAGTTATTTCAAGTGTTAAAAGAATGGAAAACTAAATAATAATAATAATAATAATAATAATAATAATAATAATAATAATAATAATAATAATAATAATAATAATAATAATAAATTAGCCTCGTCTTTTGTTGAGAAAATCTTATTTCCTTTAGAAGTCCGAGTCACGCAAACTGAACCTTACGTAACTATGCATACACAAGGAAGTCATATTCCAGGTAATAAACAAAAGAATAAAAGTAATTATGATAAGGACGATTAGACAAAGATACGGGCGGTAATTTCCCAGACACACGGACTTCAAGGAGCTGAAATATTCATAATTAAGGTTATTAAGAGTCCCGAAAAAGATAAGAGTCAAGAGGAGAACTGCTGGAAGGGTTATTGTAAGAAAGATGTAATATAACGTTAGTAAAACTTCTGATAATGAAATGATAAACGTCAGGAATAAATGATGCGATGAAAATAACCTTGGGTTAAGGTAGTCTTTAAGTGATATGGTCATAGTATATTATATGAAAAGATAAAACTCAATATACTGTGTTAAAGGACGAATCTACAGACAATGCAGATGATAATGGCAAGACGTTAATTTGATAAGAAAATGATGAAAAGAAGTAAAACAAAAGCAGCCTCAAGAAAGCGAATAACAGTAATGTAACCATACTGCCTAGGAATAGGCAGGAAAAACGCTATTTCCTTAGATCACCTATGAATTCAAACGTGGGCATCACATTTTTGGAGCTCGAAGCCTAAAAATGCAATTATTCATTCCATTTAAAGTTATTGAAAAACTAATTAGTAAGGAAATATATTCACCCGCCTCTTTGCAGCGAATGTAAATGAATTCATTATTTCTCTTCACTATCGGAAATAACAGCATTTGATTAGAAGCACACACACACGCGCGCGCGCAAACACACACACACACAAACACATACACATAAACACACATACACACACACACTTAATATATCTGTAAGAGATCCTGACATGAACACAAATGAAGGAGGCACTACGTTTGGGGGGACTTTCGTACTTCAATACATGTTCATAACATCGGTAACAAATAAGTCAGTTAGCGATAATGCGGAATAACATTTGCCAATAACAAAGCAGCAATTAAATCACTAAATAAATCACTAGTGGCTTCAAGCATACAGCAGAAATAAAAAAAGTCCAGACACTTCCTGCGCAGAGCGATCAAATCTCTCTCCAAAGAATGCTGCGAGTTACAGAGTTTGTGTAA
>NC_087201.1:86849257-86861757 GCF_015104395.2 Macrobrachium nipponense
GATGGTAAAATCGTCCGGTTCACCTCTCTCTCTCTCTCTCTCTCAAGCCCCCATTTCTCTCTCTCTCTCTCTCTTCCTATCTGTCTGCCTTTAGTTAGAGAGATGGAGTTTGTGATAAAAATGGAAGTGCGAGAGAAATGATGATACGAAGCGACAGAGAAAGATGAAGCGGTGATACAAAATAGGAGAGAGAGAAAGATGTAGTGCGTGATAAAGATGGGAGAGAGATTACGTGATAACAAGGTGAGAGAGGGGAAGCAGGTGACTCCCGCCTAGAAGTTATACTTCACCTTTAGCGTCATTCACACGGCAACAGCCATTTTGGGACGTTAAATAAACTAAAGTAGACCAGCAACAGGCTTAATACTGCATATATTGTCTTAATTCGTATGTATTTACATTAGCTAGGTTATTTCTTTTTTATAACAAATAGCATTAAAGATGTCTTTGCTTTTATGAGTCATTGGCAAACAAAGACATGGAAAAGTAATAAAATTTTTGCTTCTTTACATCTGGGTAAAAAGTGTTTTGAAAAGTCTATTTTTCTATCAATTTTTAAGTTTTGAATTCAAATCCTAAAATATATTTCTTACAAAATAAAAGCTTACTCTCAACATTCATATACAAAATACAGCTGTATACATACCTACACCTTCGTTATGCAATTAAAATAACACATTACTGTATTAGTAGCATAACTGAGTATCATAATTGATGCTGCATGGCATTACAAATAAAAATATTTCATTATTTATCATTTGTTCAGCACTATAATTAGATTTAATTGCGGGTGTATGGTATGTATGTATATAATAGATATATATATATATATATATATATATATATATATATATATATATATATATGTGTGTGTGTGTATATATATTATATATATATATATATTATATATATATATATATATATATATGTAATATATATATATATATATATATATATATATATATATATAATATATATATATATATATATTATATTGCTTATTCATGTCTTGGAATTTGAAGGCTCTGATGACATATAAACGAACCAATATATATTTACAAGCAAACTGTAAAATATCGTAAATTGGTTCTTCCACTTGGAGGAGCTCCTTCCCTGAAATTAGGATTTTCATTTCAGGCCAGTTTCGGCCACAAATAAAAACTTCATAAGTATTAGTTTTTTTTTTCTTGTAGGGTTCATGGAATATACCTCAACAATCGTATAATTCGTACCTTTATCTGAAAGTCACACCCCCCTCCAAATTAGCTTCATTGTTGTGTTTTCAAAGTTAAATATATCCACCCTAAACTGATTTCATTGATGAATTTTAAAACATTTATAGCTGTCTTGGATCTTTCTCCTTTGTGTCTTCTCTGGGATTAATTTTTGTGAAAAGTCATTTAGTGATATTTTGTAGTTTCAACAATTCTTATTCCGTATTGAAATGATCTGCTTAATAGGTTTAGGATATAAAAGAATTCCCGAACTTAAACGGTTTTACTGATTTTGAAGCTGAATGAAGGAAAGTAGAGGAATTTGACAAGGAAATAAAAATTATGTTTGATCTAATACTGAGCTAATAATGAAAAATCAAATATTGCCACATGTAAGATGAAATGATTTTATAAAAGCAATTCTTGAAAGAATGAAGAAGTGATCAAGGACACCAAAAGTCTGTTCTTATGAAATAAAAATTATACTTTAGGTATATAACTATGTAGGAAACAGGTAATATTTGTCTTTTTGTGGGAACTGAATGAGATTACTTGGGAGAAGCAACAAAAGCCTAATTCTTGATCCAAGGAGCTTGGTACATACTTAACAAAAGCGCTAGATAAAAACTCAGAATTGAAGAAAAATAATTTTTTCTTTAAAATTACGATCATCTTTGTCCGAAAGAAAACGAAACAAATTATTCTCTCCAGTGAGGCCTCAAATGCCGAATAACACCGTGAATGACAAAGTAACACATTGCGTTCAAGGTAATCTCAAAGTAACAAACCTCTGAAAGAAACAAGGAATAATTTACGACAAATAATGTAATCTTACAGATAAAGAGTATTAGCTTAACCTCAAATCAAAACATAAATGAAACGGCAACTAAGTGGTATTAGTTATGGTTTTCTAACCTTGAATAGAGAGAGAGAGAGAGAGAGAGAGAGAGAGAGAGAGTATCAATGTTTGAGTTGAAGTATTATGTCTGGGGAAATGTCTGCCCTCAGGGGTTTGGGGAACAACTTGACTGGAAACAAAGGAATCTTGATAATATGTTCGCAGTATTCACTGCGACGCTTATTGGATTACTTGATGAGTATAGAGAAAAGGTTTCTGCGAATTACAGCCGTAACTTTAATGATTAATTAAAGACAAAGGATTTGGAAAAACGTGTTCCCGCGGTTTCAAAGAGAAACAAAGGAAACCAGATCTTCGATAGCAAGCTGCTAAGACGAGAGTTTGATATCACTGAGGAAGTCTGTATTAATTATCACGAGGAGAAAATGTAAGGCTTCTAGGCGCGCAGCAGTCCAACATGGGTGGCTCTTGAGTCCGGATTTGCTTCCGGCTTGAAATGGAGTTGACAACTATCATTTACCATCGCATTCACGCGGTACATGCAAAATTTATAACGGTTACTTGAAACGCTCTGGAGATGTTTTTGTAAGGCTATACACGTCGTCATTCATGGTAGCTATAGCGCATATTACTAACATAAACACACACCCACATTATATATATATATATATATATATATATATATATATATATATATATATATATACATATACATATACATATATATATATATATATATATATATATATATATATATATATATATATATATAGATATATATATATATATTATATATACTTGCATTGACTGGCAACATTTAATTTATCGTGTTTATGCTGTGTTTTACCTAATCGAACTGACGTTAAATGCAGATATACGAGGACAGAGTTCCGTGAATTTTCTTTGAAAAGGACCTGCGGTTTTATTCTCTCACTATAGACAAAAGGCACTTATTTATGAAATTCTGAATCTTGCAGTGGGTGGATGTTTCAGGATTACTTAAAAAGTTCCTTACAGGTTGGCAGAAGCGAGTTGCTGTGGACGGGATCTTTAGTGAACCAAGACCTATTGTGTCTGGAGTTCCACAGGGCAATGTTCATGGTCCACTGTTATTTTTAGTGATATGGTTGTTGGCGTGGAAAACAAGATTGTTCAGTACGGCGATGAGGCAACACTTGTGGGTGTAGTAAAGTCTCCAAGTATCAGAAATGAAGCTGCTCTCAGCTTCAATCGGAACATGGACCGGATAAGAGAATGGTGTAGTCGGTGGGGTATGAGGCTGAAATCAAGTAAACAAAACACTATTGATTAGCAGATCTCGTACAGATTTCCCACCCCATCCTCCAACTATTCTAGGTGTAACTTTTGACGCATAGCTAACTTTTGATGGTCATCTAATGCAAGTTTCAGGAAATGCAACGCGAAAGTTAGGTATAGTTTGTAAGCCGTCTTGTATTTACAACAGTGATAAATCAATACAACCTGTTTTAGGTCATTTGTACTTCCTTTACTTGAATACTGTTCGCCTGCTCCTGCCAGAGATTTATCTCTTTTAGATAGTGGCTCGTGGTGGTAGGTTTCTGTCACGTTTTCATTTGTTGTGTTTCAACAGAGGTCTTTCATATTCACAATTGATCCCTTATTCCCTTTACCAGTGTTGAACAGATGCACCAATATGCAGTGAATGTGCCGCGCTGTCGAAATTCTCAGTTCAAGAGCTTGTGCTGTTGGAACTTCAGAAGTTCAAGCGAATATGCAATGCGCTACTACCTTCATACTATTCCTTTTGCATTTTAATAAATTTTTATCTATTCATATATTTATTAGTTTATTTTTTTACTTTTTGATGTGGGATTGCTTCTTTCTGCGTTTCCCTTTACTGCCTCTTACTTCTTCCTAATGAACACCATATTCTTTCGAAGCTTGAATTTCAAGTCAATGGCCCCCATGGCCTTGTTCTACATGAATAGATTTCATCTACTGCAATAAGAATAATAATAAATAAAGTAATGATAATAATAATAATAATAATAATAATAATAATAATAATAATAATAATATCCTAGAAGAAGACCCTCTTTCAAACTTATTCTGTTGAAATAAGGAATGGCTGTGTGTAGCGAATTAATTATATATGATAATTTTTCTATTCCTCTTATTAATCGTTTTTCTGGCTCAGCTATGTTATTTAATTAATAACTTTCCAAGATCCATATTGGCATTTAATAGAAAGGATGCGGGAATGTTTTTTATTTTGATTTAAAAAGCCAGGGATTCTGGTGGCTGGTATATCAGAGTCTCTGTTCGTGCAGGGTTCATCGACTGGTATACAGGTATACTGAATACTGGTATACAGGAAGGCTGAATGACTAGTCTTATTTAAGCGGGGTTCGTCTACTGGTATGTTGGTATAATTGGTCGTGGCCGGGCAGGGTTCGTCGTCGGGTATTCAGGCTGGTATTGTTTCTAGTTCTGCTGGTATTCTTCCTTTGTCGACATGGTTCGACTTCCTCGCAGGTCATTATCGGGACGAGTTAGCTGAGGAACTAATGAACCTAGTTTCTAAATTCTAAATTAGTGGCATAGGAAAGATTGAAATTGTCTTGGGGACGAAGAGTGGTTGGGGGCGAGACATGTTAGAATTAAAAGTGAGAAACTGAAATAAGTTAGGAGAGAAAATAGAGTGGACAGACCCTCTTGCTTTGTCTTTTAATAAAGAAGATGGAGGGCAAAGGAGGTGAGGTAATGGTATATGTCTGAATGGATATTTTTTTTTTATCTTTTTTATTTTGGGTATGATAAGTATTCTTGATAAACAAACAAGGGTTACCAGGCGCAACCATGAGGTGTCCCGTGGACAACCCAAAGATTAGCTGGACCAAGAACTCTTTTTTTTAGTATGATATTGGAAGGTGATTATGAAGTATTGTTGGTGGTTATAGCTGCTAATTTAATTCCTTATTATTGTACGTCGGTTCTCACTGCTTATGAACTAACCATTTATGCGAATGGTGGACTCCTTACAGATCGGTGTTAGCACAATCTCCAGTATCATTTATTGCTGTGAATTGTCTGAGATCAGCATTAGTTTTTGCTGTTAGTTGTCTTAGATTGGCGTTAGCAATCTTTAGTATCAGTTATTGCTGTTATCTTACACCGATTACTTTTTTGATTTTGTGGTTCACTGAAGTCTAACTGCCTTAGGTTGGATCTGGTTGAGCTCCTGTCTTAGGAGCCATTTTCGGCCATGTCTTTAAGTCTCTCATTCCCGCTTTGTTAAGTTCCCTGCTCTTGTCCATGATGCCAATGTCATCTGTTGTTGCCAGCTTGTCCCACGTTCTATTTGCCAGCCTGTGGATTCTACAACTGATGTTCTTAATCTTTGCCCTTTTGTGCAGGTCCTTCATCATATTGAAGTAGAGTGGGGCTTCCTTGTACACTCCTTCGATGTTTTTACTCTGCTGGGCTTGCATCTTGAGCACTGTGGTCCTGCATGCTGGGTCTAAGATAGTCGTGGAGTACTCAAGCTGTGGTCTCACCAATGTTTTGTGCAGTATTAGATAAGTTTCTCTGGAAACAGCCATGAACTTTCTGATCCTTTTGAAAGTGGCCTGTGCTGTCCTCAAACAGTTCAGCATATGCTGCTTTAGGCCTGTCAGAGTAAACATGACTCACAGTACCTTGATGTTTCTGAAAGGTCTCACTCTGTCATCTGCAACAACATTTGATGGTTTGATTGCTAATGTAGGGAGGAGCTGAAACTTCTGCCTGGTTGATATCTTCCACTTCATCTCTTACTCATTCATTTTTTATATTTCTCTGGCTGTTCTGAAGGCCAGCATGTGTTTAATCCTTTTGTTAGGATCTGTTATTATTTGTGTGTGATCATTTGCAAAGATAATCTGGTGGAAACCAGCTGAGGGGGCAGGGACATCTCTGGTATAGAAATTGATGAGGATGGAGGCCAACACACTTCCTTGTGGTACTCCACTGAGGAGTGGAAACTCTGGCCCTGTTGCATTCCCTCATTCTGATTTGTGCCCTCCTGTTATCCAGGAGCTGCATAGGATTCTCGTTAAAAGGTTGGGTATTGTGGATTCCATCATTTGTATTTTAGACATGCCTGACTTTTTGAAAGGTCTTAGCAATGTCCCTCAATTTGTGACATGGCTGTAGTCTCATATAGCATTGATGTGGCCAGATGGGTTCAGAGAAGAAGCGTCTTTGTGGTGGTATTTATAGTGCTCAGGTCAGTGCTGATTTCTCATTGGCTGAGCCAGTCTCGGTCAAAGTCTAGGATCCTGCACGGATGGTTGCAGTTCTTGTCAAGTGTGAGTGCTCATGAGTTCCTGGGGATGGGCGCTGGAATTCCTGGCATCCTGTGGCTTGCATGATGTCCTAGTTTGACTTCTCCTTCCCAATATGCACCACTTCCAGTAGGTGTAGGCAGTCATAGACGGTTGTTTGGTCAATAATTTCATTCCTTTTAATTATCTTTTTTTGGGCAGTCCTGGCGTAATTATGAATAGCTCCTTGGGCGAACAGGATATCCTTTTGGAGACGTGCATGGTGGTCATTCTGATGTATTTGCCAAGGCATCCTTGGACGGGGCATGTGTAGCGGTAGCCTACATTTGTCTTCTTCAAGGGATCCTACAAGGGCACTACTGGATTATTCCTCAACACCAGGCTGCTGGTCTTCTTGGTTTTGTAGAAGATAACAAGATTGATCTTCTTGCGAGGATCAGTGGGGCTAACATTCCCCTTGATGATGTTCCTGAGGGCTTGTTCATCTTCCTTATACTGTCGGTGGAAGTGCCCTTTTTAGAAGATCTTGATGGGCTCTGGGATGTCAGGGCGAGGTTTCAGGTGGTACCATTACTCAACATTCTTCTTTTTTGATTCCTTGACAACACGGTTGGAGTGTCCGTTGTTGACGAGGACCTGGGCAATGTGTTCTAGCTTGCTCTGTGTATCATTCCAAGAGGAGCAGTGGGAGAGGGCCCTCTTGATGTAGGCACTGGTAGTGGAGGGCTTATACCTCTCAGAACACATGCTCTCTCCATTCATATACATACCCAGGTTTGTAGGCTTTGTATACACCTTCATACTAAACTGGGTTTCTTCCTGTTCAACAACAATGACAAGTAATGTGAGGCAGCGGTCTTGGCAGTGTTCAGTGGTAAACTGGGCAGGTGTCTGTGTTGAAGGCATGTCTCAGCTGCTCAATTTCTTCCATGGAGTTGACGATGATGAAGGTGTCATCGATGTAGTGCACGTACATTCTTGGCTTGTTGAAATTCCTGAAAACCCCTCTGCTTCACAGTGCCTGTGTATACCCTGTCTGTCTGGGTACACATGTGGCCTAGGATGGTTGGAGGGACCTTCTTGGTGCAAATTTCTAATATGGATTGAAGGACGTGATACTCGATGTTCAAAGATGGAGTGCTGGAGTCTGTACACCTGGTCCAAGATCATCTATATGTTCTCATCGACGGAGACGTTGGTGAACAGGAACTCCACTTCCATTGAAGCGATGCATCCTGCGAGGACTGCTGCTCATAGGAATTCCAAGAATTCTGCCAAAGACTTCAAACTCTAACTGTCTGGGACGTATGGAGCCAAGATGGCATTGAGCTTCTTAGCCAACTTGTATGTCAGGGCAGGGATCTATCTTATAATGGGGTGTAAATTTCTTTTGATTTGGCTGACAGGATTCTTGGTAATCCTTAGGAATTTGGTGGTGTCCACCAGGATTTCATAAATTTTCCAGTGGTATTCCTCTGTCTTGATGAGGACAAAACCAGCAGTTTTGTCTGCCATACGTATGGTGACATATTCCTGCTCTCTCAGCTGCTTAGCTGCTTCCCTCAGGTCATCACTGATGATCCCACTACTGTAGTCTCCATGGTCGGTGAGGGCCTCAACAATCAGAAGGGGCTGAGGTTTGTCAGTATCCACAGGTTTTCCTAGGTCCTGCTGTGCCTCTGAATGTTGTCTAGAAGATATTTGATCTCCAGGCTCTTGTCCATCAGTCGTGGTCAGGTGATAAAGTGGTAATTAAGACCCATTCGTAGAATCTCATCCTCTTCAAGCATCAGGGTGTGCTTTGTCAGATTGGAATCTCTCTAAGAGCAGCGCCCCACAGATGATCCATCACTTCGATGGACATGGAGTTCCTGTTCACCAACATCTCCATCGATGAGACCATACAGATGATCTTGGACCTGGTGTGCAGAGTCCAGCACTCCATCCTTGAACATCCTGGAGCATGCCCTTTGATCCCTATGAGAAATCTGCACCAAAAAGGCCCCCTTCTCCAACCACTGAGGGCACATGTATACCCAGATAGATGGGGTGGCGATGGTTTCTCCCCTCGGAGTCTTCACAAATTTCTACATACGCACCATGGAGCAGATGGTTTACCAGAATTTTAACAAGCCAAGGATGTATTTGTGCTACATTGATGACACCTTCGTCAGTGATAAAAAATAAAACAGACATGCCTTCCGGGCCCACAGCTGCCTAAAGTTTACCATTGGACACTGCCAAGACGGCTACCTTCCCTTCCTTGAAGTCCTTGTTGAACAGAAATAGAAAGTTTAGTACGATGGTGTATGTGAAGTCTATGAACTTGGGTATAAGTATGAATGGAGAGAGCGAGTGTCCTGCGAGGTATAAGTGCTCTGCCATCAGCCCCTCCATCAGGTAGGTCCTCTCTTACTGCTCCTTCTGGAATGATACACACAGCGAGCTAGAATGCATTGCCCAATTCCTTGTCGACAATGAACACTCCAATTGTGCTGTCGAGGAATCTATCATGAATAATGTTGAATGGTACCACCAGAAACCTCGCCCTGACATCCCAGAACCCATCAAGAGCTACAAAGGGCACTTCCACTGATGGTACAAGGAAGATGAACAAGCCCTCAGTAACCTCATAGAGGGAGATGTTTGCCCCACCGATCCCAACAAGAAGATCAAACTTGTTATTTTTTACAAAACCAAGAAGACCAGCAGCCTGGTGATGAGGTATAATCCAGCAGTGCCCTTGCAGGATCCCTTGAAGAAGACATGCGTGGTCTGACCACAACAAGATTATTGAAAGGAACGATATTATCCCTAATATGGAAGAGGTTCAATATTGGGAAGGAGAAGCCGAACTTGAACATCGTGTAAGAAGCTTTCTCCTACCTTCTGCTGCCCACAGGATAATTGCGAATAGTGCTACCAACATGCCAGCCAATCAGGAATGTCTGCAGGAGGCCAGAAATTCCAGCACCCCTCTCCAGTAACACCTGAGCGCTCACACTCGAGAAGAAATGCGACCATCCTAGTGGAATCCTAGACTTCGCCCGAGACTGGCTCAATACCTCAGCTCAGTACTTGAGCTGAGCTGCTATAAATACCAGCAGCAAGACTGCTTTTTCAGTTCCTCTGCTAACTCGTTCCCATGACCTGCGAGGAGGTTGAAACATGTTTACAAAAGAAGGATAATATCACTAGAACTAAAAAAATACCAGCCTGGAAACCCGACGACGAACGCTGCCCGGCCATGACCACTTATATCAACATACCAGGAGACGAACTCTACTTGAATAAGACCAATCTTTCAGCCTTCCTGTATACCAGTATACAGCAGTATACCAGTCAAAGAACCCTACACGAACACGGACTTAGATGCCACAGCTACCAGAATCCTTGGTTTAAAAAAAAAAAAAAAAAACTTCCGCATCTTTTCTATTTAATACCAATATGAATATTGGCCAGTTATTAAATATCACTGAGCCAGAAAAGCGATTAATAATTATAATAATTATGGCATAAGGAAATAAAAACAAGATTGATTGTAACAGGAGGAAAACCTTGAAGTTGTACTCTGAAGTATTTGCTAGGAGACGGTGGAAAGTATGATGGAATAAGAAAATGTGAGCGGAGGTACAGGAAGAGGGCTGGCAAAGAACATTAGTAGTGCCTACAGTTGCACTGCATGAAGTGCAATGACAGCACGGATTCCCCCCTCCCCCCACGGGGATTTCCATTTGTGGTATAGCAATAATTTTAACACCAGAGAAAATGCCTCCCATTATTCCCCTACTTACTAAATATTATAAATGTAAATGTAGTTTTCCTAATGAATAATTCTATTTAGTGCGCGTTATGACGTAATTAATTTCGAATGTATGCATCATTTCATGCCAGAATACATTCATGAGATTTGTCCTGGGATAATGTAAGCTAATTACATGGAGATTTATCCATCGTATTTAATAATCGACGAAGTTTCGTCATGTAATCATATAATCTTGTGCATTCATAGTTTTTGTTCATTGTCTCTGAAACCTGAAAAGGGACAGAATTTTTGTTCAAAATATTTTTTTACCATTTAAAAGGAATGTTTGATTTTTCAATCTATGTTTTGGTTTCACTGATGTCAGATTTCAGATATAACAATACAATGAGTATGGTTACGGGGGAAATCGACACCATATATACTAAAGACTCTTATAACTATGAGAACATATCTGCTGCTTTAGCAGGTGTTGCAATCAAGATTAAAAACATAATAAAATAAAAGTGGCTAAACTATTTTCAGGGCCCCCTCTACTCATCTTTCAATAAACTTCCCGACTTTGGTTTTATTCACCACTGTTTATTCAGAACTATTTAAAAATTTGGTAACCCAAAATAGGGCCTTTGAGAGGCCAAAGTTGGCAAGGAAGATGAAAAAGGTGCCAAAGGGTATTTCATGTCTTCCTGCACTTTTGGCACAAGTCTTGTAAGCTGCCCATACCACATATTTCACAAGCAGCAGTGAAAGCAGGGCATCAAATGAAAGAATATATCTTTAAACGAAAGAATATATTTGTAATGCAGAGTTATGCATGTGGTATTTTTTTTTTCCTTACAACGTTTCGTTTCCGTGAAAACTACGGATGAGATTGTTACACTAAATTAAAAGATAAATATTCCCAATTACGAAATAAAGGGTATAGCTGATTAGCCAATTCTCTCTCTAATATCTCTCTCTCTCTCTCTCTTTCTCTCTCTCTATCTTTCTTCCTCTCTCCCTCCTCTCAAGGAAATGGATAAAATTTCTTAATTCAGAGGGAAAATATGTACTTCGGATAAGTTTTAATGCGCTTGAGTATATAATTTATTTTATTCTTTATGAACAGGGGCATCTTTACTTATTATTTTTCCTTTATTTTATTGTGTTTCACATCGGATTGCCAAATACAGTCATCAGATATCAGATATTCCTTAGGATTCGGTGGAAAGTAAAAAGTGCATGATGCGGGAACTGCATTTTGCTGAATGGGCGGCTTTGTTAGAACCCATTAGGGGATTAGATTTTACCAACCGGTAATTTTCAGTTCTTTTATGGTCTGAGGTTTCAGGGCTAATAGACTTTTTCATGATCTGTGACGTAGAGTTCGAATTTAATATTTAGATATGATAAAAGAAGAAATCAGAGTTCAACTTGATAATTCAAAGTAATTAAATAATCTTAGTCAGCTGCATAAAATATAAGATTTACTATTCATATTACCCTCCCTTCGGTCTTTAATTGTCTGTTTTCAGATATATTATTAAAACACGTTTGTTTCGAATGGGACGGTAGGCGCTATATATTATATATATATATATATATATATATATATATATATATATATATATATATAATATATATATATATATATATATATATATATATATATATGAGAGAGAGAGAGAGAGAGAGAGAGAGAGAGAGAGCGAGAGAGAGATAGAGAAGAGAGAGAGAGAGAGAGAGAGAGAGAGAGAAGAGAAGTTTTAAAGCCGAACTTTTACTTTCTTTCAAGACTCGGTTTTCCAAGTGATAAATGAGATATATAATATATATATATATATATATATATATATATATATATATATATACATATATATATATATATATATATATATATATATATATATATATATATATATATATATATATAGTGTTTGTGTGAAAGTTTAAAAAGAGAGCACCTTAATAACCAAGTAAGTCAGCGCCTACCGTCCCATTCAAAACAAACGTGTTTTAATATTATATCTGAAAATAGACAATTAAAGACGAAGGGAGGGTAATATGAATGGTAAATCTTATATTTTATGCAGCTGACTGGTCATTTTTACCAGATACATATGTAATTGTCAATAGCCACAATGCCCTCTTAACTTCTCAAATTCTTTGCTCATTTTTTTGGGATACGCTTGGTAAATACAAAGCCTTGTTATCCAACTTTCAAAAAATATGAAGAAATCATGATGTCCGGTAGTGGCACATGAACTCGCGATACCATAATCACGACGAGGTCACCTTGCCGACCTGACCACGCTAATCTTATTCCTATGAATCCGAAAAAGATCAGTGCCTTTTTTTAATTTTAAGGATAAATTGCA
>NC_087201.1:86866757-86879257 GCF_015104395.2 Macrobrachium nipponense
CATTCCAAATTATCCTTTCCGCATTTGGGGATGTTGCTGACTCGTCTGGTTTAAGCGCTTGAGGTGAGGTTAACGAGGATGATCTTACACTGAATTCTAACGGAAAGATCGTTCCTTTCACTTTCTTTTCTAGATTCTCTCTTTAATTTTTTTATGACATATTTCGGATATACAGTCCAGTTGATTAACTATCTCTCCATTCCCACAAAATAATATATATTGACAAATTATTATTTTCTCATTGGCATATACGTTTTTAAATAGGGGTCCTCTAGAAAATTTGAGCACACTTGACAAGGGGTGTCACCAGCTGCACCTCTCACGGACTCGTATTTCAAAATACCTTTTTAAAGTAGAGCTAGTGCAGAGCGATCAGTATTAGTAATTGGCCTTCCTTCGTTGAGTCTTAAAGTAATCGTGTTTCAGTTTATTCAATTCCTTTTGTAGTACTTTGCAAGATATACACAGCTTACACGTTGATGTTTCCACACTTCAGCCATAAGAAGTAAATAAATGTATATATATATATATATATAATATATAATATATATATATATATATATACACATATATATAATATATATATATATATATATAATATATATATATATATATATATATATATATATATATAGATATATATATATATATAGTATATAATTCTTATGGCTGATGTGTGGAACATCAACGCGTAAAGCTGTGCATATCTTGCAAAGTACTACAAAAGGAATGGAATAAACTGAAACACGATTACTTTAAGACTCAACGAAGGAAGGACAATATATATATATTATATATATATAATATATATATATATATATATATATATATATATATATATATATATATATAGTATTATATATATATATATATATATATATATATATATATATATATATATATATATATATATATATATGTAATAAGGAGTAATTGACAATATAATTAAGACACCGTTGTGAATTGGATTTGTATCTTTTCTTTCATTAAGGGGATGTGATGGGCTGTGACATTTTTAGAATGTAGAGATCATCAATTTAGCTTCTCCATGGAAACAGTGGTCCTGAAGTGACAAGATAGTTCAGCTTTGGAAATGCTGGCACATCTTCCTTGGGTGGCGCGATGTCGAAGTCGCTGCCTAAGCAGAACAGACCACGTCCTGTTTTCTATGCGCGGGTGGATGTAGATATGCTTTATGAATCTGGTTTGGGGTTGTTTCTTGGGCGTGTACAATGATCTGTATAATGACGTCATGAACTTGTGACGACACTTATTGGGAGTGTCTTGTGTGTTAGTTCATGATTGTGTGTTGCGAGCTATTTCCCTACATAATGAGAGTAAATTAGCCAAAATGGGAGATTGCTACAGCGTCGGCAAAGGGCCAAGATGGCTCCTTTGTCAGTATTTTTGGTGAAGTGTGTGAAATCTGTGTTGAATGGGTAAGCATACTTATTCTTTAGCCAAAAGTGTGGCTTGACTGTCTTTTGAATATTTGTTTCAAAGATGGTCTATTTCATTTGACCTTTTGATTTTGATTTATAATCTTTGCTTATCGATGTGTTCTCCTGTCTTCTTATAAGCAGATCTGAGACAAAGCGGAACTGATATGGTGACTTTTTTAGAAATGGAAACTTAACTGATGTTTCGTGGTGTTACTAGACTGCTGTGACTATGCCTAGTTTTATGACTAAACTAATGTTAGTCATTTGGTTAATTCCCCATGGTTATCTGAGTTATTTGGATTTTGAATTCAACCTTTTATTTAATCATTTTGTTAAGAACCTGATTTATTAGTTAATGCTTTGCTCTTAAATAAATGTATTTTGTAGTTCATGAGTCTGATTTAATTGCCTTAGGTAATAGAGAGAGAGAGAGAGAGAGAGAGAGAGAGAGAGAGAGAGAGAGAGAGAGAGGTATTGAAGAGAAAGAGAGGGGTGTTGAAGAGAGAGAGAGAGAAAAAAAACGGATGTCACCCAGTGCCTGCTGCATGCCCATCGTTATCAAAACTCTTTTATGATTACAGAGGTTAGAGCTCGGAAATATATATATATATATATATATATATATATATATATATATATATATATATATATATATTTTTATATATATTTAATTACGCCCCCTTTATCCCTAAACTACACAAAATGGGAACTCTTACCTGTTTGCCAACGGTGCCCTGTCTGTAAGATGTCACGAGGCTTATTAAGGACTGCGTAAATATAAAAAAATATCATTTATTTCCCAAAGCAATTGTTGATAACAAAGAAACAAAATGATTAACAAGTCATAATGGCACAAATACCCAAATCTGCCCATAAGAAAAACCAATAAGATAACATTCTACCTTCCGACTAAGTTACACTCTCTCACAAACAAGTCACATTGTCTAGTATTTGTCAGTTATCAGTTAGAGAATCCCATTCCTAATCAACCATGGAATCGGACCATCTGTAATAAAGATAATAGTTATATAGACACCCCACGCACTCTTTTCAAAGTATTTACGTAAAGAGAATATTTCCACACTTCTCTCTCTTTTTCCAAAAGGTAACAGATTTTCTAAGTTTTTATAGAACCTGTCTTACCTTTTCGATGGGGGCGTTTTCTCCCGACACTTCGAGCAACCGCTTGTTCTCTCCTTTGCACAAAGAATGCGTCTTCCACAAGTACCCTGAACCAAGTAGGCCTGTAATACGTACGTGTACAAACGATGCACATGCCTCGCAAACAGGGAACGACCTCTGAGACAAGTTGCTTGTTCAGCAAATACCCTTCTCTCCCATGTGAACTTGCAGTGTACCACCCCTTGTCTCTAGGCGAGCAGAGCTATGTGACTTTATCATTATATAAAAACACTTTAAACATATTATTAGCCATTCCCCCTCTTTCACTCTTTATACATATATAGATATATATATATATATATATATATATATATGTATATATATATATATATATATATATATATATATATATATATATATATATATATATGTTACATAAAGAGGGGAATTTGCTATGATATATAAATATATATGATGTGATATGCTATGACATTTCTTAGAAATGTGGAGTTCATATTTGAGACAGAGTGGTCCGAGCAACAAGCCATGGGAATGCCCCCCCCCCCCCCTGACGTATCTTTCTTTGAGGTGGTGTGATCAAGTTGCTGTCTTAGCCAATCAGTGCCTTGTCTCTGTCGCTATGAGCATAGAGGTGACTTTGAAACTGGACTCAAGCAGTTTATGGGTGTGAACATTGAGTGTGAATTCGTATGTGCGAGCCTTTTCCCCCTACATAATGAAATATAGTACTACCATGAAGGGGAGACTATTACGGAGAGGAGGCAGAGCCAGGATGGCTTCTGTCAAAGTGTTTGTTGATAAGTGATAGTGCAACTGTGCTGAAATGGGTAAGCCTTTCCTTTATTTTGGCCAAAGTGTGGCTGGATTGTATTTGAATATTTATTTCAGAGATGTTCTGTTCCATATGATCTTTGATTGTGCTCTTATGCTTACTGGGATATTCTCCTGTCTTCTAACAGGCGATTCTGGGAGAGAGGAATTATTCTGGAGAAGAGTGGGACTAATCTGGAGAAATGGTGTACTGACTTAATTACTATGTTGACTGTGCCTAGTGTTATGGTTAAACTAATGTTAGTGTTTGATTAATTACTGAGGGTTATCTGAGTTATTCAGTTAATACTTTGGTTTTAAATAAATGCATATTTTTGTAATTCACGACTCTGATTTAGTGACCTTAGATAATGGAGGGGGGAGGTATATCGAGAGAGAGAGAGAGAGAGAGAGAGAGAGAGAGAGAGAGAGAGAGAGAGAATTTGTGTTGCCAATTGCCTTTGGCCGCTCTTGGTCCATTGCTACCTTCTAAAAATAGAATAACGAGATAATGACATCTCGTTATTATTATAAAACGAGTATATATTTATGTATTTTTTTCATGTAAAGTAACTAAGTTGAATTCATTAGAAGTCACGTCTCGAAACTGCAACATGAATTACGCAAAGTAGAAACGCATATGTTGCCCTGCAATATATGACGTTGCAAACAGATCATGTGATGGTGATGGCATAGGTGCACAGCCTCCATGAAATATCCAAAGAAGTATCTAGCATTCTATTCGAAGTGTGCATTAGGGTATATCTAAAATGAAATACGAAAGAGTCTTCGACTTCTTAAAGGACTGCTGAATCAGCCGAGGTTAATCCCCGTAGGTGGGTATTCCTTCAGTGCACTCACGTGGTGGACTGTAGACATTATTAAGGTTCTTTGCAGTCTCCCTCCGGAGCCTAGGGGCAACTCCTTCCATTCTTTTTCCTGTACCTTCGTTCTTGTTATTTTTCCTCCCTCTTACTTTCCTAACAATGGATTCATAATACAACTACGAGGTTTTCCTCTTGTTACACCTTTCAAACCTCTTTACTGTCCATTTCCATTTCAGCGCTGAATGACCTTATAGGTGCCAGTACTTGGCCTTTGGCCTAAATTCCGTATTCTATTTTGTTGAGGTTAATATGGGGGATATTGCATTCACTGCAAGAAATGCTTCACTGTTTTAAAAAAAAAAAAAAAAAATAGGAAAAAAGTGGACTTGACCGTGACAGTGGGCTATTCGTTGTCATTGAACTTTTGCTGGAAAGCTGTTGCAAAAATGAAAGAAATAGTTTGTCGAAAAAAAAAACTTTGACAGACCACAGACAGAGAAAAGGGTGCGCACACAGAGGTCAATAATTGCAGGACTGAAAAAGAAACGCAATCTAGAATCCATGCATGTTGTGCGGAATAGTTCTTTCCCGAGGAAAGTCTATAGGGCACCGAAATGGAGCCGTTTGCGAATCAACTTTAGACTTGAAAGGTTGGAATAACGAGAGCTGGAAAACAATATTAAAACAAAAATTAAATTCGCCTCATCGAAAGATACGCTGAAGAGACCGGTCATGAACGCCCTTTGTTCGGTTGTCTGTTTTATTTTTTTTATTTTTTTTTTTTTATTACAAAGCTACAGTATTTCTACTACTTTCCCAGTGTTTTCCCTTTTCTAAGGCTCTGCAGTCTTAGACTCTTATTTAATTCCTTTATTTGTTTTGGTTTTGTCGATATTTACTGATTTCATTTATTCTCTTTATTTAATTCAGTTTGTGTACTTCTTTAGCTTTTTTTGCATTTAGTTAACATTTTCTCCTTAAAACATGACCTCCATGTGACCCTATACTTACTTCTCAAAATATGTGTCGTACATTAATTTTTCCATCTGTGAAGACTTGAACTTAGAAAAGAATGGCTCAGTTTTTAAACTATATTTGTATACAGAATTGCCGAGCTTTTGGCAGGTGGTGAAACAAACAATAGTTTTTCATATTCTTGCCCAATTGCTAGATGTCAATGTGAGACTACAGAGAAGGTTTATAAGGCTGCCTAATTCGTAGTTGTCCATATTGGTTTATGTATGGTTTTTATATTCTTTTAAAAGACGTCTGCTGTATTGATCGTTTTTATTTTAGTTTCCTGTTTGGAATATTGCGATCGTAGTTCTGGCCCTACATGCTTCCCTATCCTCACTTCTTCTCTATATAGCATTACTCTGCGTTGTAAGATTGTTTTTCATTTTGAGTAATCTCGAACCCAAGGAGTGTCGCTTCAGTATTTCAGGTTTCCTTGTAAAACCCATGTGGAGACCATTTACGAAATATATATCTTGTAGGGAAGCCTTAAACTACTGTCTTCTGTTTTCTGAATCTCATGCTGTACCACACATCCCCTTCTGTATCTTGTTTTCATTTGAAGTAAGAAAGATAAAGGTTTTATGTATTCTGTTCCATCGTTATGTTATTCAGGATTAAAAAGTTACCAATGATGTAAGAAAGGAAGTTATGGCATTCAGGAATTAAGTTCCTAAGGTAAATGTACTCTCATGTTCCCTGGGTAGTTTGATAATTTAAAGGTTTGGGTTGATTATGGACGAACAAAAGACATAAACATACCACAGTTCCCAGTGAACAACTAAAATAAAACATCGAAATTTTCCATTGAAGCAGTCATATGTTCATTTCTCTCTTGTAAAAAAATCTTAAATTCTTGATATCGCTGAAGCATGATGTATGATTGGTTAAATTGTTTTTTTTTTTCTTTTATTTTTGTTAGCGGCCTGTATGCAGCAGGAAGCATTTGCTCCTGTGGCTCGTAAGAAGTCAGTCAGACTGGCTAAACGTCGATGCGAGTTTATGATATTTTTCTGGGAGAAATTCTTGTTTTTAAATTTTACAGTCTTACGAATTTCTTCGTCTGATTCATAATTTGAACCGTTGATTAGAAATAAAACAAGTTTCTTGAGTGATTTATGTAATTCATTATATATACATAAGTTAATTCGGGACTTTTTTAAAACACTACTTCATCTTTAATAAGTTAGTTATATGTATGACTGACCATCAAATTACATATATAAAATCGATAGTTTCAATTCTTAATTAAAAGGTGAATAAAACTGTTCAAACTCAATCATAAGATTAGTTCATCGCGTAGATTCATTAGCTGTGAATAAAAAGACTTTAAAAAGTGTCAATAATCTCCCGATGAATGAATCAGCTACTGCGACTCGATTGCAGGAGACCAAAATTGCTCTTCATTCGAATTTTTGCCGAGTGAGAGTGAGGTCAATTTGCCATTTTTCCACAGTTAGATGACCTGCTCTTTCTCGCTTTTGGATATTGATTGTAGCCGCTGTGCTATCGGTGCGTGTTTTTTTTTTCTTTTTCGGGACGCATAAAAGGAACATCTTGCCGATGAAACCTCCTTTTTCAAGCTCTATTCAAGATGCCAAGTTTTCTGTATAGAGAATGATCAGTCGCTACGAAAGTAAAAATAAAAAGAAGGGTAAAAAAAAACGTCCTGCCAATATCTGTGATTGGAACTGTCAGGTCTTCAGTATTCGTAGTTTCTTCTAAAAGCCGGGTTAAGATTTTTTTCATTCCCTGCAGAAAGAATATTAATAATAAGCGTTTTAAACGTTGTAAGGATAATTTCTTCCTTTAAATGATGAGTATCTTTAGATTTTGACCTTGTATCATACTTTCATCTAAGTCGAATAACGTTTCTCATTATCGCAGTGGGAAGTTCGTTAACCCCTAACTCCAGTTTGCCGTACTTTCTTGACTGGAGATTCTGTTCGGGTTTTCTGGATTGGATTGGATTAGATTATAGAATTAAGGCCAAAGGCCAAGCAGATGGGACTATGAGTCATTCAGCGCTAAGAAGGAAATTGAGAGTAGAAAGGTTCGAAAGGTGTAACAGGAGGAAAACCTCGAAATTGCACTATGGAACAATTGTTAGAGAGGGTGGAAAGTCAGACGGAAGAACGAGAATGTGAACAGAAAAAGGAATGAAAGAGGTTGCAGCTAATGGCCGAAGGGACGCTGCAAAGAACCTTTAAGCAAAGCCTACTGTGCACCGCTTGAGGTGCACTGACAGGACTAACCCCCCCAACAGGGGCTCGGGTTTTCTGACTGTTGAATCATCCTTCGGGCGATGCTTACAAGTTTTCCTCGTGTTGGTGACCTTATACCCTATGTTTGAGAGCCTTGGGTCTGGCGTAGCATGTGTCGTTGGTGTTTGCGGTCTTGAATTGACTTCCCACAGTTTAATGTAGACTTAAGAATTCTTGCCTTTATTTGTTTGCTATGAAAAAGTATGAGAATCTCTTCTTATTCGTGAAAGTGCTTGCCTTACTGAACATAAAACTAATGTAACTTTTCTTTTTATCTTTTTGCCCCAGGTGTTTACTTCCTTCATGAAGAACTGGTTCAACAAGGTAACAGACATGATGTGTTTTAATGGCTAAACGTGTTAGATTGCAGTCCTTATATCACTTCCCTTTTCGATCTTTAATTCATAAAACCTGAGTGATGGTTCTGCGATATAAAGTGTGTATATATATTAATTATATATATATATATATATATATATATATATATTTATATATAATATATATATATATATATATATAGTATATATATATATAAATTTATATTTTTTTAAATTGAAGCTCGGATTGGAAAGACGAAGTCCGAGAAGGGAAAAGTTGAAATTGTGAAAATTGACCATAACAAAACGGGACACCGTCCGAGGCACACCACTTTAAAGGGCGAAAGTTACAAAAGTCGGGGAAATTGGAGGCAAGAGGGAAATTCTACCACTGTAAAGTGCAGGGAAAAAAGGCTCAGTCATCGCAACGAGCAATCTCCGAATTAATTTATGTCCTGGTATGAAAGCAAAACATGATCACCGATTAACCTTGAAAGGAACGCTTTGTTTTGACACTGAAATAAGCCTTAAAACGATGTTTTCGGGAAGGCACTATGACTTGTGTAAATATTGCTTTTGACGTTACTGCGATGGTATATGTCTAGAGACATGTACATAAGGCTCATCCCGTAGGAGGGTACGGCCGGCAGTACTGTAGGCCCCTAGCTGCAACCCCTTTCATTCCTTTTACTGTACCTCTAATCATATTCTTTCTTCTATGTTACTTTCCAACCTCTCTTCTAAGAATGTCTCCTTGTGCACCCGCGAGGCTTTCCACCTCTCCTAACAGTCGTTTCTTAGTGTCACTACGAGGCTTTTCTCCTGTACTCCTTTAACACCTGACTCTCAGTTAATGTTTCAGTGCTGAATGCCTGTTAGGTCCCAGTGCTTGGTCTTTGACCCACATTTTTATTCCATTCCATTCCATAAGCATTCAGTTTTCCATAGACCCTGTGTGGGAGGGGGGTTAGGTAGTGCCATCAGTGCACCTTACACGGTGCACTGTGGGCGTTAATTAAGGTTCTTTGCAGCGCCTCTTCGGCCCTAGCTGCAACCCCTTTCATTCCTTTTACTGTACCTCCATTCATATTCTCTTTCTTCCATCTTACTGTCCACCCTCTCATAACAGTTGAATCATAGTGCAACTGCGAGGTTTTCCTCCCGTTAACACCCTTACAACCTTTTCACTCTCCATTTCCGTTTCAGCGCTGAATGGCCTTATAGTCCAGGATTTTTTTAGGCCAAACATCCGGAAATCGGACATAATTGGCACAGAAGATTTTTGTGTTTTTTCGGATAGAATGATGAGTCTAACATTCAAGAAAAAAATTCCCAGCATGGGAAAATTCGGGAACTTGAGCAAAGCTAATGCTTTCTCTAGCCACTGTCAACTACTGACTGTATCTTTGGTTGCCTATTATATACATTATTAGCGGTGCCAAAGCAGTTTTTTCCCTTTGTAGTGACACACTATATGCAAAATTTATTGTACATACTCTTTCCCGCTTAAAATGTCTAGATTTTAATTCATTTTCGAGATTACAATAAAAAATACAGGTATAGAAAGAAAAATCTGTAGGGCTTGTATATACAAAATGCTGTATTAAAGTTCTGAAAAAAATAAATTTCTACTACCTTTTTACAAAGAAAATAATTAGTACTTTCAATACATCTAAACTGATATTAGCACTGAATTAAAATATATTTTTGATAAGTTCCAGTAAGACGCAAAGTATAAGTTGATATTTATTAAACAACAATTGTGTTAGCAGTAAACACATCCTAACATTTTACAGTACAATTCCACAGCTTGTACAAATATCTGTGCTTTGATGAAGTAAAACGTAGTTTCAAATGACTTTACTAGAAATAAACTAGATACTAAAAAATTCTGACCATCAAAAGATGCATCTTAACAATTGGTGATCCAAACACAAGAAGTTCACTCAATAATCTATAAAATGATTTGCATTGCTTTATAGTATGCTAGCACAAATTTACATTTTTATATATGTTGGTCCTGTAAAAAAAAACATTTACAGCAAAGGGATACTGAAAGTTTGTTTTATGTTATCAGAAATAGAGAAAATATTGCAATGTAAGAACAAGAAAAGTCTCTTTCATCTACACAGATCAGAATAAAAAAAAAAGTTAGAATGATAGTATGACTGACATCTGCGATTTTTTCCTTTTACATAGACATTGTTCATCACTCATCTATATCATCATCTCCATAAATGTCATATAAGGAGTTGGAGCATCCTGACCCACGACACTGGCCACATGCTTGGGAACATTCAAGGTTATTTTTACGGCAACAACTTTATTTGACCACAATCTGTCATACAGTTACATCTAATAATAAACAATAGCGATGCTGAAGCAGGTTGTATATCTGTCATCACTGAAGAAAGCTCCCATTATCGAAACACCAACCCCAGTCTTTGGTATTAAGGGAGGAGACACCTTTCCACTGCTGGACTTGGAAATATACTCTCATGCTATGGAATTTAGCTGATGCAGAAGTTGGTGGTAAACTCTGACACATAAGGTGCGAGCTTTTCACTGATACTTTCCACACAGAATCCCTTATACCTCATGGTGTTTCAGGCTATCAGTGGCTTCACCAATGCATAGACTAACTAAAGCTTTTTCTCCTGCTGATATGATTTCATCAACAGATTTTCCTGCTGAACATTGAATATTTCAGTCTGTCTACGGAATTCTTGGGTTTTGTTTTGCATATTTCTTCAGTGATGGCATTCTTGCTAATGCCATATATGTGTGATGTAGTATCGCAACCGAGGAATGCATGTATATAAAGAATGTCCCCTACACACTGACTCACCAAGTACTTGCTTCACTCTCTTGATATTCCACAATCTTGGTTTCAATTTTGATATATTCATAATGAATATGTTTGTGGGTATTTAGATCAGCATAGTAACACAACAAGACTAACAAGTCTGTATCATTTCCTATCAAGACAGTGTCTGATAATGCTGCTGATTCTTTTGTCCCCGTGTAATCAAGAAGTCAGCATCACCATCAGCATGAACAACTTTATGTCCATTCAGTTGTAGATATTTCCCTAGCAAAATGATGAAGTTTGCCTTATTCTTTGTATTTGAAAGAACTATATTTTTTTTCTGGGACACTTTCATCTTTCTGAGAACGTGACTTCCATCCCAACTTTTCCCTTTCCCTTTCTCCTCTGATGTGTGCATCCTTTGTAGAGGGTGTTCCATAACCATCAATACTACAGTTGCATGGCCATACTTCCTGTCACATATGTAACATAGGTTAGAATCACACTTTCTTATAAGTTGACACACCAGAAGACCCATGCATCCGGTGGAGCAAAGCTCCTCCATCTGGTACATATTTTACTTCACTGGTTGGTGTTTCTTGGTCTAGCTTCACTTAATTCAGACAGATGGCATTGGCAAAACCTGATTTCTTGGCTTCCCTCATCATGAGAGATTCATCGAACAGGGCAGGTGGATCAAGTACATAATTCGAAGTTAAACATATCCGCAAGTAATATCAAGATTGCCTTGGTTCTGCAATCACCAACCGCTGGCAGAGAGTTGGGGATCTACTTGTATGTGCTCACTACCAATCTTAGTTGCCAGTTTTGTTGCCATAGTTGTTGCTTGGTCAGTGCGCTTAAAAATGTACTTAGTAATACTATGCATTGGGAAGTACATAACAAAAAGCATACTGTTAAGTGCATAACAGAAACCATAGTGATAAAACTATATTACTGTTACTGTCATTGATACATGCAAACTCTATATATCACTTGTATGCTATATTGGATATTCTTATGATTCACACAATGCTTGCCATTTCATAGTATATCTAATCATCTGAGAAGATGAAAAAACACCCTAATAGGGCTATGAGGTTCTTTCTACTCCAAGTCACAGACTTCTAACAATGTTATTCACCGTCCCAGCCTGAATATGGCCTGAAATTAGTGAAATCGAAAAAGTGAATTTTCATCACTTTCCCATATTTCTCGGACTGGGACTTTTAATATGTTGGTTAGTATTGCTTGACTGTAAACGAATCAGGAAAGATTTCTTCTGTACCATTTTGTCCGCAAAAAAACTGTAAAATGTCTGGACTATTTAATTGCCCCAGTGCTTAGCATATATGCCAAAAGTCTATAAGTCAATCAATAGTTCCATCAAAATATAAGTTCAATATTGAATATGCTTTAATGTATGCATGTGTATGTATTGCAACCATTGCCCATTGCATCCTAGTAGCTGTCTTACAATCCTTCAATTTCAATTGAATTTATGAGAACAATGTTTAAATCATATCGTGATATCGACCTGGCAATCTCGATTAATAGCATATTGTTTATGGTTTTAAGAAATTGGAAAAATTTATGAGTATATCAAACCGAACAAAACCCTTGCTACGTGTACAGTCGACTCAAATAATATAGCGATACTAGATTTTAAGTGACTCATGCAATCTCGTATAACGACGGTTTATTCTGTAAAATAAACCGTTTAGTTCTATAGTTGTAATTGAGTCATATTTCAAGTGAACATTTTCGTTAACATTATAATAAGACTTCCCGTATGTTTCGATTTGTACGATCGATGTAGGTTATTCTGAATGATCTCATAGCGCGAGGAACGCGGATATTCCTCCTCCGATTTC
>NC_087201.1:86884257-86914257 GCF_015104395.2 Macrobrachium nipponense
TTATAGAGTCTCCTTTCGTCATAAAATCTCTCCTGTCATCTGATACTTCCAGTAGCCTTGGCAATGTATGTATGTATGCAGGCAGGCATGTTTCGAAAAATCTATTCTTAACCCCACTCTTTGTGAATTACAGAATATTCGACTTTCAATGGCTGGACATTTAGGCATTTAGATCATATAATACTTTTCAAGGTACTCTGTTCGTAAAAATCGTAATATTAAGTGTACATCAGGTATTCAGAATTCTGTCGCTACAGCATTTCAAGTGGTAAAGAATAAAGCATAGGTGTTCATATATATTTTCTATAATCTTACAAGTACTTGTATCGTTTGGTTTGAATGCAATGAGTTGTTAAACATTGATTAAAAAACACTGCTGGTATATGACGTTCAAATTTCTCAGCAAATGGATTGGGTCAGCAAAAACTCATTTACCATATCCACTTAAAAGTTATAAATCCTTTTTTTTCACATACATCAGAAAAAAAATATATTATATAAAACAGGCCCATCTCTAAGCCTCCCTCTCATTTCGGTGCTGTGAAATCAATGCATATATTGAAAGCATTCTTTGTATTTTATATACATACCTTTATTTTGATTTTGTGACAATTAAAAGAGCATTTCCCATCGGTTTGGCTACAAGGAACATTCAGCACATCGGAGTGATTTTGTCATGTGAAAAAAAAGCACTTGCTCTTGGAAGAGTGAGATAGAATAGTGTCCTTGAGCTTTTACGAATAGTGCAGAAGGTATGACAAGTCCAGTTCTCTGACGTCACCAAGCTGATAGTTATTTTTACCTGGAGTCTTTAAAAATTCAGCGTTCCTTTCAGTAGTGTTTTTTCATTTCTTTCTCCGAAACTGTATTTGTTTCTATCTTTCATTTCCATGTCTTTTTCATTTCATAGTTTCTGTTAATCAAGTTCAGTAAGGATACAAGACCAAGAACAGTTTATAACAACACAATGAAATAAAAGTGCAGAAAGAAAGTCAACGTATTAAAAATAGTCTTTATTCCTTCCTTGACATTGCCAGCCACCTATGTTTTAACATGAGACTAAGAAGAACCTCAAAAAACCAAAAAAGGGGTCACTGCCCCTTTTTGGAGATACCTCTAAAGAGATATGTTCTTGAAATGAACCTTTTTCAGAGTGCGTAATACCATAAAAGGAAGGTCACGGTAATAATAATATGTCAGCGTAAGAAAACAAGTCTAGAGATTATACATTTTGATGCGTTCACTACTTCGTTATTCGTTTGGAGGATTTTTAACCAGAACAACATCGTTCATTGTTAACCAGTGTCACTGCACGAGGCTTATGGAACAGAAGTGTTAGCAGTTCATTTTTGTGTAATGGAGAATTTGTCGTCTGGAAACAGTTAAGAAAGAATAATAATCCTAATGCTCTCCGCTGAAGTCTGGCGAAACCTTTCACTCGGAGCTACGTCGAACGAAGCCGAAGCCAGATCGGTCGATTTCGTCGAGTTGCGCTTGTAGAGATTGGCAAGGTCACGGGGGCTGAGGACGCGCTTCGCGAAGCCGAAGCCCTGTCTGTCGATCTCGTCGAAGTTGCGCTTGTTGAAGCCGAAGCCTGATCGGTCGATCTCGTCGAAGTTGCGCTTGTAGAAGACCATTCCGGTCGTCGGTCGATTTCGTCGAAGTTGCGCTTGTTGAAACCGAAGCCAGATCGGTCGATTTCGTCGAAGTTGCGCTTGTAGAAGCCCATTCGTGCGGTCGATTTCGTCGAAGTTCCTCTTGTTGAAGCCGAATCCAGATCGGTCGATTTTCGTCGAAGTTCCTCTTGTTGAAGCCGAAGCCTGAACGGTCGATTTCGTCGAAATTCCTCTTATTGAATCCAAAGCCAGATCGGTCGATTTCGTCGAAGTTTCTCTTGGCGCATCCAAAACCGGACCTGTCGATCTCGTCGAAATTACGTTTTGCTGTGTCCGAAAACCGGTTCTGGAAGAGCAGAAGAAATGGGTGTATGAATAAATGAACAAATTTAAATATAAGTGTAGATGGACAACTAACACTCGATCTCTTATTTTAACAAACTATCTGAATAATTGTCAGATATTCCTTTATAGTTTTATTTTTATGCTTTATGTCGTGAACTGATTTTATTAAAGTCGAGTAAGAGGAAAAATTTGTTGAGAAATGAAACTAATGAATTATCTAGTATTTCATATATATATATATATATATCTATATATATATATATATATATATATATATATATATATATATATATATACATATATATATATACATATACTATACATACATACATACATATATATATATATATATATATATATATATAGATATATATATATATAATATGTGATGTAGATCACCAAAGTCCTAGGAATATTAATCGAGCAAACATTAAGGAATGTTTAGAAGAAAACAATACCACATATTGATTTTTGTAAGAAAACGCACGTATTATTTATACTCTCCTTTGTTTACGTCGGCAAGCCGTGCATTAAGAGTATTGTATTTTACATCTGTATGTCATGCCATAAAGAAAATGAAGAACTCTGTCGTCTTCTATTTTTTGTTAGATAATGATAGACAGCGGCAGTTTTTCATAATATTACTGCTAGAATGACTGAGTACTCTATGCACTTATCCAACTCATATTACTCTCAGGATGACTGGTTGCTTAGTGCTTAAGATAAAATTACTGTTAGAATGTCTAAATGCTGTGTACCTACTCATTTAAATCAGATTCTCTCAGGAATGGCTGATTGGTGTGCACTTATCCAAATAAGATTACTGTCAGCAATGACGGTGTGATATAATGTGCTTTATCCTAACCAAGTTACAGTCAGGAATGAATTTTTCGCTTAATTTGAACCATCTATTGTTACTTATTTTTTGGCACATAAACACACAAATGATATGTTTGGTAGAAAGTATTTGAAAGTGGGTGAGCTGTAACCTTAGGGATTAAGTTATCAGAAGAAACTGTGGCATACCTAAACGTTTTCCGAAGTATATATCCTCAAAATTTGCGCTAATCCTGGATTTAAATAATTTTAAAGAACAAACACCACACGGAAAATACGCCAACAGTATCATTATCACTTTATTTTGAAAAAAATATTCCCTAGTCACCTTTTTTATATTTTTGTTATCCCTTTATATGTGAACATTAACTAGAAGGAATTCTAAATCGATTACAAATATTATGAAACGTTTCTCTAATCTCTTAACAGAAGGCACCTGTATTAGACATCACGCAAATTAAATTGCGGTGAAAAGAAAAGAGGAAAAGACGTTGAGAGAGAGAGAGAGAGAGAGAGAGAGAGAGAGAGAGGCCTTCTCAATCTATCTTTAGTTTCTGTTGATCGCTTTACCTCTTCTTGAGGCTGTGCGTGTGGATTTTGGATCCCCCAGGATGAAAGAGCCAGAAAGAGACCTGACATGACCTAGATATGAACTTGGTCGAGCCATGGTATGTCTCCATAGTCAATCTCAGAAGTGTCTATATATTACCCGGATTCAAACGGGGAAATATCCTATTTCAGTTTCACTATCATTTCTGAACTTTGCTATCAGAAGTACTATCTATTTATTACCGGAATTTAAATAGGAAATACTATTAACATTTTCAGTATCAGTAAGAAATCTCTAAAAGTTGCTTAGCGACAGAGTCGTTTCATAGAGAGGTCATGGAAAGTCAGAGAAGAAGAGATATGTTTATTCTTACGTGAATGAGTCGAATCGCTTTACAGGTGCGTTATCTGGGGGAAAAAAGAAAAAAAGAAACATTGTAGCAAAAATAATAAAGCACAATTTGTCTGTATTTCAGATATGTTTCTTACAAGTAGAAAGTTTTCTAAATTATATTATTTAATAATTGTACGTGTTGACTACATGCAAATTCATTGGATGCTGAGTATGCTCCTGAATGATTTGCCACTATTCTTTGCAACGAACATCGTTGAACAATATTCTCTTCTAGAGCTGTGGTTTTTCTAGACGCAGTCTATGAAATCAGACACACACACACACACACACATACACACACACACACACACACACACCACACACGACACACACACACATTATATATATATATATATAATATATATGTCATGTCTGTTAGGGTATAATAGCTATCGCTACGCCTGTTTTCAGTCAATGTACTGCACGAGATCAGCAAGAAGAATAGATTCATTAAAACCTCGATATACATAGAAATAAGTTTTGATATATATATATATATATATATCTATATATATATATATATATATATATATATCTATATATATATATATATATATATATATATATATATATATATATATATATATACTATATAATATATATAATATATTATTATAGAAATAATTTCCAGTTGTAAAAATACGAGCAGAGCCGATCAGGGTATGGCTTCAGATACCAGTTTTGTCCCTTTTGTAATTTCCGGGCCGAGTTCGATAACTGATTCGAGGACGTTTCACTAACAATGGATATTGCTCACGAAAAAAAACCGCTTCCCTCCGCAACAAGGACCAAAGTGAAGAGACTCTCTTTGTTGGTTGGGAGTCAAAAGACCATTAGAGAGAGAGAGAGAGAGAGGAGAGAGAGAGAGAGAGAGAGAGAGAGAGAGAGAGAGAGAGAGCTCTATACTTTATAGTATTGTCAATTAAAAAAAATATAGCGAGCTCATGTAAAGAAATGCCTCATGATAAACCGACATGAATTTTCTGGACAGGTGAACACATCAGAGAGAGCTAAGCCGCGCAGTGTAGTAGAATAATATACGAATAGATCGTACGGAGACCAAACGGATATTAATTTCAAATTGCTGAAATTTTCTTTTCTGTTATTTTTTGTAGGGATTACTGGGTGATCCATTATTTGGCCTCACTGTCACGCATATTCATTTCATGTCATCACATGAAATTATTTTTAGAGAAAGTAATTGTCAGTGAATAATCTGTCCCATCTGAGCAATTCGAGCTCGTTGGTAAATGTCTTACTAGCAATACATATCAACATTCTAATAGAAAATAAACAAACCAAAAATAGAAAGCGTTCGCAATGACCTTTCCCTTGGAAATGAGCAAACAGAACTGATCGTCCTATGAATCGATTGATGACGTAGTTACCAAATCTTATGGAAGTCTCTCTCTCTCTCTCTCTCTCTCTCTCTCTCTCTCTCTCTCTCTCTCTCTCTCTCAGGTGAACTCGCTCACTGGGCTTATGTGAAGAAATATGGACGCTCTTAAATCCAACAGGTGGAAATTACTTTAGCATTTCATCCGAAATTTAGAGCCGATACCTCGAA
The DNA here is from genome assembly GCF_015104395.2 of Macrobrachium nipponense. Taxonomy (NCBI): domain Eukaryota; kingdom Metazoa; phylum Arthropoda; class Malacostraca; order Decapoda; family Palaemonidae; genus Macrobrachium; species Macrobrachium nipponense. The sequence goes on from NC_087201.1 coordinate 86,889,566, forward strand.
TTGAAAATTTTTTCTCGTTTCTTTATAGCTCGCAAGTCAGCATATTAAGGTTCGATATTTACGGCATATTTACTAGATCATTTTATGGCTAGTGAAAGCAAAGTCTAAAAGAATGAGCTGAAAAGTGTAAACCTATAAGAGAGGTAAAGGATGTCATGCATGGTATGAATGTAATTTACTGACAAATTAGACACGAAGGTCTTACTTATAACCGAAGCTCAATGAGAAATCAACGACATAAAGTGAAAAGAAATGCAAAGAAATGTAAAGTGAAATGGAAAGCGAATATGTCTAGAATCTCATGCGAGTTCACTGAGTTATTTCAGTGTTAAAAGAATGGAAAGCTAATTAATAATAAAATAATAATAATAATAATAATAATAATAATAATAATAATATAATAATAATAATAATAATAATATAATAATATCAAATTAGCCTCGTCTTTTTGTTGAGAAAATCTTATTTCCTTTAGAAGTCCGAGTCACGCAAACTGAACCTTACTGTAACTATGCATACACAAGGAAGTCATATTCCAGGTAATAAACAAAAGAATAAAAGTAATTATGATAAGGACGATTAGACAAAGATACGGGCGGTAATTTCCCAGACACACGGACTTCAAGGAGCTGAAATATTCATAATTAAGGTTATTAAGAGTCCCGAAAAAGATAAGAGTCAAGAGGAGAACTGCTGGAAGGGTTATTGTAAGAAAGATGTAATATAACGTTAGTAAAACTTCTGATAATGAAATGATAAACGTCAGGAATAAATGATGATGAAAATAACCTTGGGTTAAGGTGGTCTTTAAGTGATATGGTCATAGTATATTATATGAAAAGATGAAACTCAATATACTGTGTTAAAGGACGAATCTACAGACAATGCAGATGATAATGGCAAGACGTTAATTTGATAAGAAAATGATGAAAAGAAGTAAAACAAAAGCAGCCTCAAGAAAGCGAATAACAGTAATGTAACCATACTGCCTAGGAATAGGCAGGAAAAACGCTATTTCCTTAGATCACCTATGAATTCAAACGTGGGCATCACATTTTTGGAGCTCGAAGCCTAAAAATGCAATTATTCATTCCATTTAAAGTTATTGAAAAACTAATTAGTAAGGAAATATATTCACCGCCTCTTTGCAGCGAATGTAAATGAATTCTTATTTCTCTTCACTATCGGAAATACAGCATTTGATTAGAAGCACACACACGCGCGCGCGCGACACACACACAAACACATACACATACACATACACACAAACACACACACACACACACACTTAATATATCTGTAAGAGATCCTGACATGAACACAAATGAAGGAGGCACTACGACTTTCGACTTCAATTACCATGTTCATAACATCGGTAACAATAATCAGTTAGCGATAATGCGAATAACATTTGCAATAACAAAGCAGCAATTAAATCACTAAATAAATCACTAGTGGCTTCAAGCATACAGCAGAAATAAAAAAAAGTCAGACACTTCCTGCGCAGAGCGATCAAACTCTCTCCAAAGAATGCTGTGAGTTACAGAGTTTGTGTAACTCAGAACTCCCGGGAAAACAGTCCTTGAAAAGGTTTGTGTCCAGTATAACTTCAGCAAAAAGACTGCAGCAAAGCCAAAACATTTTCATGGCATTTCATGTTTTCCCGGGATGTTGCTTATAGTTTGCATGAAAAGAATAGCGGTGACAAAAGTTTTCCATAAAATACGCAGGAAAAGTTTATCTTGGTAAATATTACGGTTCCTGGTTCAGATGCATAAAAAGATTCTCTGAAGCAAAAAAGAAAGAAAGCAATAAAAAAAACAGTTAGGGTAACAGTATTTAAAATCTATACGGTTGAAAAAATGTTGCTTTTCACCACTGATATTCACATAGAGTGTTTATTGTTTTATAATTCCTCTGGCCGGAGCAAATGCGTCGTCAATTGGTTGCTTAAATTGCGTATTAAATTTAGCAAAAGAGGAAACTGGCACCTGCAGTATTCTTCTAATGTCATGCGTAAACAATAATAAATAATTAAAAATAAGCTGGAGTCAATGACGCATGACCAATGCCAAATGCAACTTATAAATTCGTGTAAGGTATCTGCGAAATCCTATGACGGCAATAATCCGAATTAATTGGTTTTCGACTCAGTCGTGAAATTTCGAAATCCCTTTTGAACGAAGCCTTAAGAATTCTTTTGATATTTGTTGGGATTTTAAAGCCTTGGTTATGCGGTCATGGCCAAAATTTTACATTAGAGTATAAGTAGGTTCCGCTTATGTTTGTCGATTGAATACTATATTAGACAAGGAGACCCGTTGAGGGTTAGTGCCGTCAGTATTCTCTTTCTTCCATCTCTCCACCCTCCCCTGACAATTGTTTCGAAAAGCATCTGCGAAGTTTCCCTCCTGTTACACCTTCAAAACTTTTTTGCTTTCAATTTCCTTTTCAGCGCTGACTGACCTCATAGGTGCCAGCGCCTGGCCTGTGGCCAAAATTCTATATTCCGTTCCATTCCATTCCAGACAAGGGGGAAACCGAATGACTTTGATTTTGTATCTAGTAGGTTTTAACTACTGGTTTTAGTGTTTCTATCTTACGATTTTTTATCATATAATGTTCATACCTGTGTATCCTGGATCTTGCTGGGTTGCTGCCGCCCTGTTTGCTGTGGTCTGCGAAAGAAAAGAAACCAGTGTTACTTTGGTTCGTCAAGAAACTACACAAATAGAACATGACATGTAAACTGGACATACAAAAAACTCTTTTAAGGTTCATTTCATGACATCCCAGGGTAGGCGACTGGGCCTACCCCTCCTATGGGAGAGAATACTATTATTTTGTTATGAGATCTAATAAGACCTTAGAGACCGAATTCAGTAGGTAGAATTGTTAGTAATATGTAGCAAATGTTAATAGTTTTTTTTTTCATTTAATTTTGCAAAGGAGCAAAAATTTCATAATGCAGTGCTTATTTTAAGGTGTCGCGTGAAATATCTATTCTTACAATGTTCTCTGAGGTTTCTGAGATGTATATTTAAAACTTTTATGTTATTCAATCCAATATAGAGACTTAAGTATTGATTGGCTTTATGCTTAAAGGAAACTATGTAGCCTACTTATGTCTGGGACAATTGACAGTGGGAATGAATTCACGGCTCGTAAATGAAAGTTGGGTTTTGTTGGGAGCGCGCGAAGTGTTGATATGATTCACAGTTTTTTTTAGATCTTCTTGCGTATTGGTTTACAAAGGTTTGTTTTAGTGGTTGACTGTTGGGTTGATTGTTGGTCAAGAAAATAAGGCAGTGTGACATGTAGATTATCTCTATCTCATAGTTATTTAGTTCGCAAGATAAAACCTTTAGAAATAGAAATGGAACAAAATATGTCAAATATCTTGTGACAGCAATGACTGAAAATTAAGCGCTGATTATTATTCATGATGTGGATGGATTTCTTTCATTATTTTTCGTTCAATATCTTTGCAAAAACAAAACACTCCTCCCTTTATAGTGTGGTCTGTACCCTTGGAAAAGACATGGCCTCTCGAAAGAAACAAATTATTTTATTTTGGAAATATTGGTAAGCATTGAGGTAGCAAGTGAAGTCGATTGTAGAAGGAATTTTAGGGAAGTGTGATGTGGAACTGGTATAGATTGCGAAGGAAAGGCAGCCGCTTTTTTTATATTTTTTATTTAGAAAGATTGAATATCAAGAAAATTCAGTCTTTTATGACAGTTTAATCATTATTGGTACTTATATAACACTTACGCTTCTATTCATGATAGTGATGAGATTGCCTAAGATGTATGAACTGTTCAATTCAAGCTCACAAGTAACAAAGAAGAGCGGCGTAGACAGAAGGAACGAAAGCACGGAAGAAGAGAAAAACGAAAGCAAGAGAAGGAAGAAGTCATGCACGAGAGACCTAAATATTCTTGCAGCAGCAGAAGCAGCGGCTTGCTGCTGTTGCTTGCTTTCCGTACGAAGGAAAACTAATAAGTCGGTTGCATATCCTGTTGCAAGGTTGGGGGAATTTCTTCATCGGGCGAATGTCAACAGAATTTTCTGGCCCTCCATTTTGGGTCTTTGCATTTTGACACCCCCCGGGTCAATGTTTGCTTGCGGGATCGTTTGCCAAGGGAAACACGACAGTGTTGATCGTGTACGCGATATTCTGAAGGCGTCTCTTCCCAGTCAGCTTTAACCATTCACTGCCTAGACGCCCGTGAACGGTCTCTTGATTTTCTTCTGTTCCTCTGCGCTGAGTTTCAAGGTTCCCTTACAGCAGCAGTGCAGTCGAGACCCTACCAGTTCCAGAGGACGCCTTTGTTTTTGTAGCACTGTTCAGTCGTGGAGCAGTTGTGGCAGCCCCGTTATGGTAATGAAATGGGAGCTCATTTTTTAAAATTTTATTTCTCCCTGTATTGGAGATCTTCAGTGTGCAGTATTGGTGCTGTTTTAATGGTTACAACTATTTAATTAATAAAATAAAATCACATCTGTTTCTGCAATTCACTTTCATGATCTTTAACAATTAATTTTTGTTCTTAAATTATGATGTCAAATTTGTCACGAAAGTGTTTTTTCTCACGTTTTCTGCTAATTGTACATAATTAGTTTAGTTTTACCAGAAGAAAAAATAAATAAATAATAAAAGAAAATCTCTATTTCGCATGACTCAAATTTCGTTTGGAAATAGAAGCCTCTGAGGGACCCGCACAAACGCACTAAACTTTAACCCATTTACAGCCACATTCAGAAACCTCACCTCGGAAGGTGGGAGCCAGGCGCCCACAAACAAAAGAAGATCGAAACATCTCTCTTCTCTGGTGCGTCAGACGCGAGGATCGAAAGTATCGGAATTTTCTCTCTCGTCGTAACGTCTAGCTCTTTGGATATAAATGCAGCTGCTCCAGCAGGAAAATATTTTCTTCAGAACCAGGAAGGGCAATTGTTACCCACCGTTAACTTCAGAGTATGGGATGAATGGAATAAACGGGGAAGAAGAAGAAGAGTAAGTTGCTAACGATGATATTTGCTGGATGGCAGCAGCTAAGAGATGTGACGGCGCCATCGAAGTCAAAATAGAGGGCGGAGGAAGAAGCTCGTCTAATTAATGTCACGCGAAGTCACGAGCCAAAGGAAGTGTCTGTGGGAAGTGCGATGTCACTATTCGTTTGTAGCGATGTTAGAACTTATGAATTGGTTCATCGAGCCCAAGAATAGTAACGTGTGTTGGGTAGAGGTGTATTGATTGTTTGATCGAAAACAGCCTCCTGTCTCGTCATAAGATGTATAAGGAAGTGTAGGGAGGCTGAATAGGTCGACGTTAGTACGGGAGACAACAGCTGAAATTTAATTAAAGAAAGAAGATTTTTTCCCCACATCACTTGTTCTCTACGCTGGCCATTAAATTTTTGGTAATCGCGTCATTGAAAAAATGTGATTTATACAAATGGTTTTCAAGTTTGAGGAACAGTTTGTGTAATGATCTTGGAATATTTATAAAACGGATTAAAGAAAGCTTAACTTGCTGTATGTATAGCGTTGTAATGGACTTTAATGTAATTACATTTAATAAATACATCTAGGAACACTGTCAAAGCTAGAACTGACTAATTTGGCTCAATGGAAATATATATATATATATATATATATAACTTTAATAATCAAAATCACAGTTGCTGTGGGATAAAAGAATGATTTCATTTGAAAAGTATACCCAGAGAGTAAATGATTTTAAAAGCATTGCAGGTTATCAGTAATTGGGGGGAAAAATGAAGACGATTACGACAGATAAAAGGATCAGGTGTCATGATGTGAGCGGGAAGGCATAAAGATTAACTGTCGCATTGAATTCCTTCATGTTTCCTCCCCCCTTTTGTTTTCTTTCAGGTTACTCCTCATCCATTTCACCTGCTCTTTTTACTTAAGGTTTTGTGCAGCGTCCCTTCGACCCCTAGCTGCAACTCTGTTCAGTCCTTTAACTGTACGTCCGTTCATATTCTCTTTCTCACATCTTACTTTCTATCCTCTCCTAATAGGTTTTTCATAATGCAAATTCGATGTTATCCTTGTGTTACACCTTTCAAACATTTTTTGTACTCTCAGTTTCCCTTTCAGCGCTGAATGACCTCATAGGTCTGAGCTCTTGGCCTTTGGCCTAGATTTCATATTCCAATTCGCCTGCTGTTTTTCCCTTTAGTTCTCCACCTCTTCCTCCTACACAAGAATCTACCTTCCTTCCTTCAGTGAAGAAGGTGAGAGCAACTCCTTACGAGTTCGCACTCCAATTAACCTGTAGCTAGCTGTCGCATGCGTTGTTATCTCTTCCTATCGGAGGGAATGGGTTCGCGCGGATTGGACAAATTGGAATGTCGTCTCAGCGTCCTCCCCCGTCTGGAAATCCCCTGTTAAATTCCCTTCTTAAGACCCTAAGAAGTTGGGGAGGATTCTCAAAGCATGGCCGAGTTGAAAAGTTATTTAGACGGGTGATGGTTGGGAGGAAGGGGTGGGGCCGCTCGAAGCTTATTTCAGAGACGGGTGGGTTTTTGATACAGATGAGAGAGAGAGAGAGAGAGAGAGAGAGAGAGAGAGAGAGAGAGAGAGAGAGAGAAAATCGATTCTGAAATTAGAATTTAAGGATCATGACCATACTGCATTTCCATTTTTGTACTTATGTTTCTTTTCTCTTTCACTTTCTTCTCATTTCTTCGGTTTGTCTGTCTGTCCGGGAAGATTTCGGTTTGGCTCATACACTACCTCCCTATGCACCAGTATTGTATTTTTTTATTGTTATTTTCTTTATCATAACTTTATTATTTTAAGTTTTTTTTCAACCTTAGCTTCCATATGCTTGTGTAGGGTTTACCCTTTCATTCTTAATATAGTTATAGACGTGGAAATTAAAGAGGGCTTGTGAATCTATATATCTAATCTATCTGTATATATATATATATATATATATATATATATATATATATATATATATTATCATATATATATATATACATATATATATATACACGAATGTAAGTTGCATGGAAGAATGGAGAACTGGACGTTGTTCGTTATCCCCTTTTTGGCATTACTAATTCAACTTGGCATCCGTGCCAGGCAGCTGTTTGCATGTCGGGACTACTATACAAATTTACACTAGTTTTTTTTTTCCTTTTTCATGGAAAACATTTCTCCCATATTATCTAATTTAGAGCGTTACTCTTTTAGTGCTATGCTGATTTTTCTGTTATTTATTTTAACATCAGAAAGTATTTGCAAATTGATAATGTATAGTTGACATTAGTACGTGACTCAACTTTTCTAGAAAAAAGTTTCAAGCGCATGAATTATTTGTCGATAACTTCACCTCATGTAAATACAGTCATCATTTTCAGTGGAATACTTTCCCTTGTGAACAATCGTTCATGACCCATAATGGGCAGCTATACTAAAATTATTTCGAGAGCACATAATATCCCGTTTTTGTGGGGAGCCTCTTCCAAAATAATTTTCCAGAGTATATGTCCGAAAAATATTTATTTTTTGCAGCACCATTAATATGATTTTTTTTTTTTTTATCTCAAAGGCAGATTTTGTTTTCAAGGCTAAATTTGCAATCTAGAACCCTTTTATAGTAAAAGGAGTTTTTACCGGAGATTTTTTAGTAATATAGAAAATGTCAACTTTTCAGAATCAGAGGAGCAACTAGTTATGGATTATTATTTTAAACGATGAAACAGTAATATACAGAATTTAAGTGCTATTCTTTGACATCATTTAGTATTGTGTACCGACAGAATGGATAAAAGCAATGAAGCTTTCAATAAAAGTATTTATGGAATGAAAGGGTAATTTAATATAAAGAGAACTGCAAAGAGAGAGGTATTGGAAAAGATCATGAGTGTGCTTTTGAAAAGGCCGCACCGTAGCGCCTGTCCGTAATGGAGAAGCCACGGGGAAATAACGAAAGCCTGTGATGGAAACGTGGCAAGGAAGATGCCTGTGCATTCTAATATGCCTATGGAATCCTGGCACTTATCTTGCACAGATAAGTTCCAGTGGACACTGTATTGCTGAGAATATCTGTCGTGTCTAAAGAGAGAGAGAGAGAGAGAGAGAGAGAGAGAGAGAGAGAGAGAGAGAGAGAAGGGGGTGATGGAAATCAGATTGTGCCTCTTAACTTCTGAACATTGGAAGTTTTTGAAAGTCTTCCTCTCGAGCAAGCGACGTGAACTCTAGCAGACATTTTGGATGATGAGAGGAAATCGGGAATCAGAACTGTTCTTAAAGTGTTGGTTTAAACAATGATCGGCTTATTACCGCAAAGAAAAAAATTCAAAACTGTAAGAAAAAATGCGGATTGTTTACTAACTGCCGATCCGGTCCGGACACCGGTGTCGATGGTTATTTTACTGGAAGTTGAGTTCATGTCAGTATGTTAATTCGTACTGAACGCTAGGAAAAGTTGTAAATAGTTATTTTAATGACAGTCGAGTGCAGGATAGTATGTAAAATCATACTGAATCTTGCTGTTCTCGGTTTTCCTTACATAATAAGGAATGGTTTCAGCTACGGTGTTCTCATTTTCAGTATGGACGATCTCAGTTCCGAAAGAGAAACAGTAAGGGAATGTAGAGAAATTATATTTTTCATTTCATCAGCGTCACTACTTTTCTGCATTTTTAAAACTTATTTAAGTTTTATTTTTATTTTTGGTTGATGCTCTCAGGACAATATCATTCATCTTGCTCCTCCTTCTCCTCCCTCTCCTCCTCCTCCTCCTCATCTTGGCAGATGCCCTCCGGCGGAGGAAGAAGTCATCCTTGAAAAGGTCACCTCTTGGTTATGCAACCAACAGTTTTGAATTCGCTAAGAAGCTCTTGAATTGCCCAGAGGGATGCCAAGAATGTGGCCGCTTGCTGCTGGCTATGATGATCCTTTGTTGCAGTAAACGTTTTGTGACAGAAATAAGATTTTAAAAGTTTTTCTGTTAAAGAGTGGGATTTGTTCCCTGGCTTTTTTAAAAAATGATTTTTGAGATATCATTTTAGAACAAAAAAATAACAAAACATATACGATAGTCTTATCTGACAATACACCTTTAGTTTATCTGATCATAATGAAGAGCATAGATAAGAGCTTATTATGATACGAACTGATAGCCGTTTACCTCCTTCTAACTGGTAATTACGTACGCTTCACTAAAAATGTATTTTTCAGAAAACTTCATAGAGTACGACGTAATGGTCCCGTGATCTCGCGAAAGGCCGCGAAGATCGCCCAAGGCACAAAGGCTCAAGTAGATCAAGTTTACGAAGCGCATCAGAAATCTCTTCATTGTACAAAAGCAGCAATTCACAAAGGGAGCCTTAGACGTTGGGCTTCGTAACGCGAACCTTCTTAAGTGTAACGCGATTGCAAGTTCAAATGTAAACCTTCAGATTCGGTAAGCGAAGGCAAATAGCGCTTTTCTCGCAGACTTCAAGCGCGCTCTCACATAGCAAGTGAAAGCGGAGATAGTGTTTGAAGAAAAAAGATAAGGAAAAAGAAAAGAAAAAAAGAAAACTAAACATGGAGAAAAAGAAAAGAAAAAGAAAGCTAAAGAAAAAGCTCTTGACTGGCCAGAAATTAATCAGAATTCTTGAATAGGATCGGAAATCATTTCGCCATACTTTTGTTCCAAGTTAATTGAATTGAACCGTTGAAAAAAAGCAAAAGAAGTGTAAAGGAAAACTCTTGCTAGTTGGAAACCTCAGTTGGTTAACTCTCATAAGAACTCTTTTCTTCATCGGATTTGGTAAATATTCCGAAAGTTTTTTGTCTTCTCTTTTTATACATCTGTTCGGGAATGTTCTTTCTTTACTCTCGTTGATGAGAAAGAAAGTTTTCCTGTCCGAAGTCTTTAAAAGAATTTACCAATCTGAATTAGATGAAATAATTGTTTTTCTTTTTAATATATTCTAGTCGACGTTCTTTGCTTTCAGGAAAGGAATTCTTGTTATCGTAAGCGGTCTCTGTCTTCGTTTAGCCTACCCTACTCTGGTATTCTCTTTTTTTTTTTTGTTCTCAAAGATTTCTTTATATCACTAAAGAAGTGAGACTATCTCCTCCTCTGTTGACTCCCTTTGGCGTCAGAAAATTAGTAACTGATTGTATCATTAGATTGCTGTTCCCGTTGGCCTTTGTTAAGAAACAAAAAGTTATTACGATTTACAGCCCGATATAATTGCAAAAGCTAGCGTTCATTTTAATGGTAAACGATTTGGGGTCATTGGACGACGATAAATAATTTTGTCAACATCATCAATTTTATTATTTCTGTCAGAATAATGATTAGTCTTCATTTTGTTACAGGCTAATTGCAGTGAGTAGTAATGAGCTACTTATGAGACCAACTTATAGCGGAAACTGGAAGAGTAAAATCATCTCATTCATTATATGGCTTTTAATGGAGAAGAGAGAGAGAGAGAGAGAGAGAGAGAGAGAGAGAGAGAGAGAGAGAGAGAGAGAGCCAAGTGAAAGTTAACAATTCTTAGCTCCGGTAATATATAATTCCTTTTCACTTGTTTTGAAGCGTCAGTAAAATACCTCCCTTACATATTTAATAACCCTTGCTTTTGTAGTTCACATAAAAGAGCTCCTTTTACGTTTTGAATATTTGATAATTACTCTCCAAGTTACTAATGTACAATGATGTCTTTTATATCAAATTTCCTTGGAGCATAACATTTTATATTCCTATGGAAGTTAGGTTGAAATTAATAGCTGTAAGCCTTGGGGACAAAGCTAATTGTTTTTCCTTGAAAAAGAGATGCTGATGAATAAATGATGTATGCAGAATATCAAGAAGACTTTATCACAGTAGTAAGAGAGAGAGAGAGAGAGAGAGAGAGAGAGAGAGAGAAGAGAGAGAGAGAGAATACTGATCAACGCATTATGTTGATTTGATTCCTCCTGTAAATATTTGAGGAAGAGTCGCCTGGTCTTGCAGAGAGAGAGAGAGAGAGAGAGAGAGAGAGAGAGAGAGAGAGAGAGAGAGAATGGGAAATGTAGGAAGGTGGTAACCAAGACGAACCACGGAAATATGATCACGTGTTGACATGAGCCTATGCGTTGATTGAACTCTCTCTCTCTCTCTCTCTCTCTCTCTCTCTCTCTCTCTCTCTTGCTTTTTTTATCGGATAGAATTGGAATGGATGGGGAAAATCTTACAGCTAACTAGAAGCAGAGAGAATTAATTCTTGCCAGCACTTGTAAATGTGAATTTAGATCTTGAGGTTTGACGGCAACAGCAGAAAGGTCTTGAAATGGATATTTTGATTCCATTTTTCCCACTATCGCTTCACAAACGAAATTACTAGTATTGTATTCCTCGGACATCGTCCAAGCCTCCTCCAAGTCCATATCTGGAAAGGGAGCAGTAAACCACCGAGAAAAAGGCGTTCTTCTAAAGAAGTGTCTTATCCAGTGGTCTTGAAGTTGTTTCTTGAGTAGAATTTCATGGAGATACTCATTACACTTTGACAGTAAGTCATTATGAAGTATAACAACCCTGCCAAAGAACAGGGACATCAAATTGAAGTTGATCAGTAATGGCAATACGCTATTCATTTTGCGGTTTCCTATTTTGAACATGAGGATAATCCTACTTTCTAAAACTGGGTGGTGGCTTCTTTGAGAAACTGAAGATTTCATGGAGCCGAACCCTTGAAGACTTGTGTCTCTGAAGTACAATGATGACATAGCGTTTTTGGAGGCATTGATGATCCCGTGGAGACGAGGCCTTGAAGAATTGTTTGTTTGGAGTACATTGAAGATTCCGTTGAGCCGAACTCTTGACGCGGCATGTTTGAAGGCTATGGATTCCGCGGAGCCAGAATTCTTAATGACTTGAAGTCAGAAGACACTGAAGAAGTGAAGAAGAGGCGCTGACGACTCTGAAGTCTTCATAAGGGGAATCCGTCCTGATCTTGCTTTGGAAATGGAATCATTTTAGAGTATCACATCAATGGCTGATTGAATTTCTGAAGTTCGTACGTGCACAAAGACGAAAACGAATGGCCTCACAATTTCAAAGATTTCATTAGCGCTAAAGCTACTATTCAGCAAACAAGAGTTATTAAGAAAGTTATATCGCAATTTCTGTAATTACTGAAGAATTTGTCTTAACGCGTTAATCAGAAGTAGTGGGAAGTCATGGAGGACAATTGTGCGGATAGTTTGATATACTGTGCGGATTCGTACTTGTACTTGTTACTATTATATCATCTTTATGGTCACATTCGCAAAGTTTACATATTTTGCTCAATGTAAAATGAAGGTTTTAAACTTGCAGATTGCCAGAATACACACACACACACACACACAATATATATATATATATATATATATATATATATATATATATATATATATATATATATATATATATATATATACATCACCTAACGGTCACTCCATAATTGCCCCAGAATGTAAACGATAAAAGTGCTAATTTCATGCGGAAATGCAAATGAGTATGTCTCTCAATGCTGCATTTAGACTCTTCGTATTGTGAGAGTGAATGAGGCTTAAATAATAGATTTTCCAACAACGCATTCAGTGCAGCACTTCTCGTGAGGGAGTTTTATTTCGTAACAATGAAGCTATTCTTTGTTACACATGAAATTATACTTCTCTTTTAGATTTTTATTATTATAATTTAATATTTTTAAGGGGTCCACAGTACAGCTTTCGTAAGGTGTTTATGAATTATACATGAACTTTTAACATTTTTTATTATTGTGCCTCCTTAGCAGTTAGAAGAGTTTTTCCCAAACTAACAATGATATTATTATTATTTTTTTTTTTTTTATTTATTTTTTTTTTTTGCTCTATCACAGTCCTCCAATTCGACTGGGTGGTATTTATAGTGTGGGGTTCCGGGTTGCATCCTGCCTCCTTAGGAGTCCATCACTTTTCTTACTATGTGTGCCGTTTCTAGGATCACACTCTTCTGCATGAGACCTGGAGCTACTTCAGCCTCTAGTTTTTTCTAGATTTCCTTTTCAGGGATCTTGGGATCGTGCCTAGTGCTCCTATGATTATGGGTACGATTTCCACTGGCATATCCCATATCCTTCTTATTTTCTATTTTCAGATCTTGATACTTATCCATTTTTTCCCTCTCTTTCTCTTCAACTCTGGTGTCCCATGGTATTGCGACATCAATGAGTGATACTTTCTTCTTGACTTTGTCAGTCAACGTCACGTCTGGTCTATTTGCACGTATCACCCTATCCGTTCTGATACCATAGTCCCAGAGGATCTTTGCCTGATCGTTTTCTATCACTCCCTCAGGTTGGTGCTCGTACCACTTATTACTGCAAGGTAGCTGATGTTTCTTGCACAGGCTCCAGTGGAGGGCTTTTGCCACTGAATCATGCTTTATTATTATTATTATTATTATTATTATTATTATTATTATTATTATTATTATTATATATGTCACGCTGGTGTTCTGTGTTACATATGAAATGTTGTTATATTTTAGATTATTATTGTTTATTATGAGATACTGGAGTAAGAACTGGGAATGAATATTTTCTTTATGAATCTTTGATTTTTAAAAGGAATAATGAACGCCAAAAGATCTCTAGCCAAAGATTCAGGGTATAACGAACTATCATCAATATTCCTGATACTATACAGATTTGAAAGCTGTTCTGAGCGCCCGCCGGAATCTTAAAATTGTTCTGATTTTTCGATATAAATTTGGTCGTCCTCCTCTCTCCCTCGTAGAGCATCAAAGGCGGTGGTACCATATGTTTCTTTTCTTGTTAGAAAATGGGAAGGTCTACAAAGCGTGACCTTCTTATGTCCATTTCTTTTTTATGCCTGATTCCATGGTTATATGTAAAAGAGAGAGAGAGAGAGAGAGAGAGAGAGAGAGAGAGAGAGAGAGAGAGAGAGGCCGATGAAATTGTCTGGAAGGATATTTAAGCTGATTTAAATTATAATTAAGGGGAACAGTACAAAATTAGTCACAAAGAATAGATTTGGAAATTATCGAAGGGAGGAAGCGAATGGAATTATATAGTGCATAACCCATAGAGCGTTGATTTCAAAATCTCTCTGTGAATGATGAATCATATTTCGTCAGTGACGTCAAGAAGCCCGTTCTACTTGTCAAAAACTTACTGCATCTGGGATGAGACGATAACATTTTCGAGAACAGGGGAGATTTGAGTCACGAGAACACGCATTCATTCAAGAGGACGTCTGATGATTGCTACATTCCTGAAGCACTATTTGAATAAAAGAAATAATTTGAAAGGATTTTTGATGTAAAATTAGGCATTTTGTTTGATAGCAGAGGTAAATTACCGGGTATATACACGTTCGTGTTTATTGCGTAATAATTTTCGTAATTTTAGAGCGATTATCCTGAAATAACTACGGCGCTCTCTCTTAGTAATTCCGATTGGAGGGTCTTCTATCAGAAAGTCGATTTCCGACTACTATGAAGTGACCTATAAGTCCTTTTGTAGGACTTCTGTCCGAAAATCGATGTCCGACTATTATAAACTGACCTATTTTTGAGAGATGTATGTATATACTTTTTAGGACTTCTATCAGAAAATCGAAAATCGATTTCCTACTACTATAACTTTGCCTATTTTTAAGTAGAAATGTACTCGTATATACTTTTTGAGACTTCTAAAAGTAAATCAGTTGCCGGCTATTGTAAACACCTATTTTTAAGCAGAGATGCGTATCCTTGGTATGAATTTTACCATTCTACAAGAAATTAAGCGAAAACGTATCTAGTAAGCGTTGAAATCCTCCACATCTCATTTGCTATCCTTATAAATTTAACCAGCACATTACCACTTACTACATTGAAACTTGCTCCAATAAGAAATTTAGAGTAGAACTTCGTATTGTCACACAAAACGTAGGAGCAGTACGTCACGTCTCGACATTCCTAATACATATGAATCTTTTTAATCACCCGGGAAAGAGCGGCAGAGCATAATGTCAAGTTGTGACCTTTGGGAGGGGGTAAATTTGCGTGTGTAGAACCGTCGGCTCCGTCGCCAGGACAAGCAGCACTCTCCAGGAAGTTATTACTTATTTCTGAATAAAACGTCACTTTGGAGAGAGAGAGAGAGAGAGAGAGAGAGAGAGAGAGAGAGAGAGAGAGAGAGAGAGAGTAAATCGTTAAAAAAATTCTTGTATAAATGGCAAAGATCAGAAGGTTCAGGTAAACATGGAAGTTTTGATAAGGATGGTAAATCTGCTTTTCATACAGTGACAGAATAAAAACTGCCATATTTCTCTCTCTCTCTCTCTCTCTCTCTCTCTCTCTCTTTTAATTTTTCGAAAATGTTTTAACAATGTACGTAAAAATAGTTTTGCATCACAATACGTTAACTGATCATTCAGAAGTTTTGTGAACACCGTCTTATCACGGCGCTAGGTAGCGAGAAAGAGAGAAAAATGAAACATAACGAACTCCGTAAAAGGTGATCACGTAATGCACGACGACTGCATTCAGAATCGTCTCCTTTTTTTTGCCACCGAAAATTCTTCGACTCTCTGAGGCACAGGGCGGCGCTAACGAAGCCTTTCATCTCATAGAAATCGCCGATGCCCGAGTAGCCGAGCCTGATTCAATTATTTCTTTTTCCTCTGTGTGTGTGTGTGTATGTGTGTGTGTGTGTGTTTGTGGGACATAAAAACGGTCTGATGTTGAAGTCCGATCAGAATTTGATACGACTGAAAGAGTTTGAAGATCTTTATGATAGCTCTGATTATTGTGATGTAGTTGTACACACACACACACACACACACACACACACACACAACTCTGTTTGGTAACCTGTAATTAATTTGTATGTTTTTGCGTATAATGAATAAAATGCATTAAAGAAAAGGAATGAATTTTCGAACCTAACACTAAACATTCCTTATTACTCTCTCATTTAGATGGACACTTTTGTTTCTTAGATTTTTCACAAGAAAATTAGATCAAGCCAACGATAACACTTTTACGCTACACTAGCGAAATACTTAAACCGAGGTGTAAGCAGTATTCATAATTAACTATGCAAGTTGTATGACAGTGGCACAGGGCGATCATTTTGGGAAAGATTATGCGCCGTCCCCATTAGTTACTCAGCCGTTTCTCTTGACAGGGATAACAGCTCTCTCAAGTTTCGGCCAATACGTGTCATCATCACGTACCGAAACTGACAGCATTGCTTCTGTTGACAAGGGAGTGACAGCCGCTTTCGATTCAATCAACTTCGCTTACTAATCTTGAGCAGAATCGCTTATCCTCACGGAAATGGGCCCGTCCGTAGAATGATTAATCTCATGAACCGTGTCCCATTATCTCTAAAATTTCCTTTTGAATGGCCGGTCATATCCATGGGTGCTAACGGTTTGGTTATAGATATTTCAAGAACTTCCTGAAATTACTCTCGATTCATCTTTTTCGGTTGTAATCAAGGGATCAAATCTCTCGCCTATCTCTCTTAACCGGGTGATTGGCAGTTTTGATTCCTGCTGAAGTTAAACCGAACTTACTCGGAAGGGATTTGTTAGATAATGGTATATCAGTAATTCAAGGGGAGTGAAAATCAGTTTTAATCATATTGTCTACTCTCAAAGAAGGTGTAGTAGACGTGACGCATGGAAGAAACATCTCTCGTCTCCCAATGGAAAAGTATGAAGTCTGTGCTACAGACAGCTCTTCAACATGCGCTCTGTTCTCCTTTAGCTGAACAATAATTATTTTGATGCTGCTCAGGCAGCGGCCTTTGGAAGCATCGCCCGAAAGGGCCGCGGTGAATTATGTATCAAAACTTCGATAGATTTTCTATTTGCAGATCAACATGGCCGAACCAATGTCAAGAACTGTCCGAGTGTAGGCGGGAATGACCTTTTATTGACCATCTCTGACGCATTACTCTAATGTGAGAGACTACTAACAGTATTTCTTTCGTCTATTTTTAGCTTCTAGATTAATTTCTTATTGAATCATCTCTTCGACTATGAACCGTTATCCGACTGGAATGAGCGGTTTGCATGTATTACAAACTAATTGACTCAAAATTCTTTTTATAATACTCTTTGTAATGCTGCTGGTGTTCTTTTTAGAATTAAAAAAAAAGTTTATATTAGCATAACATAATCTACTTGCAAATTGTTTGAAGTGCCACTATCAGTCTGAATAGATTAAACCTTGGAGAGATCGCGTCTGCATGTTGAATGCTGACTTTTGAGGAGCGTTTGTAGCTTTTAACTTATAATTTTTGGTCACTAAAGACAACATTCATATTGGTTTCAAAGAGCTTCAACATATATTCAGTAGAGAACAAACAAGAGCTACAAAGGAATGTGTCAGAGCCATTGCAAATAAGACTGCAAATAATATTTCATTTTAACCCGAGTTGATTCCGTAATTAAAACTAGTTTCATTAGACGAGAACGTCAGATGTACGAGCAAGATTGTAAAAAGGAAATTATTGAAGAGTAAAGGTGATGGCTTAATATATAACTGTGTAAGCACACTGACCTGATAGCGAAGAGCAAATAAATAAATAACAGTCCTAGCATACTTGAAATAGTACAGGAAGAACAGCGAATTAAAAGGATAAAACGTCGGAAAGTGATGGCGAAGATCTGAAATTAAATGCTGCTCAAATTCGTTAAAGTAAATAGAAGAGGCGTACTCAGGTGACGAAGTAATTGATTTTATTATAACAATTGCAGCTCTGAAATAGAAACCTTCCTTTCTTGTCTGGAGTATTCCCCTTGATAATTAATTAGATTTATTACTGTTCTTTAAAGAAAACAATATATATTAATATATAATATATATATATATATATATATATATATATATATCTATATATATATAATATATATATATATATATATACTATACTCTCTTTCATGAGGTTAATCAATATTAACGCTGATAGCTGGAGAGAGAGAGAGAGAGAGAGAGAGAGAGAGAGAGAGAGAGAGAGAGAGAGAGAGAAATTGCTATCACGGACACAAAAAAAAAGCAATTAAAGTCTTTACAGCCAGGAATTTCCCAGATTTTTTAAAATTTCATCACACGAACTAAATGAATTCACCGAGTTAATGTGATCGAATGATCAGTGTCCTGATTTAGTTCTAGCCAAGACCGATTTAGGAAAGGGATTGTCTTAAAATAATCTCTCTCTCTCTCTCTCTCTCTAAATTATCTGGAATTCGTAAAGGGAATTAGACCTACCGGAAATATCTGGAAATGCGTGACTTTACAAGATTCATTTGAGAGTCATTACCTTGTCGAGTTGAAATTAATGACGGATTAGCTATGGAAATAATGAATAGATAAAATGATTTGCAGATGAATAACTCGAAAATGCATATCTAAGATATTCCCCTTCCCTTTTTCTGCGGCACTCAGATGTGCTGTAATTTCTGACTCGGTTAATGCATGCTTAAGTGTGGTCCTTTGCACTGTTTTTGATTTCGGGAACAAAATAAGATTGCGAGAATGATTACTGGAAATGACATGCGAAGAGTCACACTTACGTCCATATGTGTGTTGGTGTCTATGTTTGTATGTGATTACCCGATTCGATGACATTTTTGTCGTGACGTTAATATCCTTTGGCTGTGAATTGTGCATCTTCAAAAGTTGTCACACATGCTGACTAAAGCCACAGGGTCAGGGCGACTGTTTTAGAATAACAAACCCCCGTGGGGCTAGTGTCGTCAGTGCACCTCATGTGGTGCACTGTAGACTTTACTTAAAGTTCTTTGCAGCGTCATTTCGGCCCCTAGCTACAACCTCTTTCATTCCTTTTATTGTACCTCCGTTCATATTCTCTGTCTTCCATCCGACTTTCCACCTTCTCCTAACATTTGAGTCGTAGTGCAATTGCAAGGCTTTCCTCCTGTTACATTTCAAGTCTTACTGTCCCTTTCAGTTTCAGCGCTGAATGACTTCATAGATCAGTTACAATGGCCACGGGAAGTAAAGCTTGAATGCATGTAGGTAGGTAGGTATATTTATGTGTGTTTGTATAAAAATGATAGTAGATTCGGAAGTGGTGGCTTCAGTGCGTGAAGTGCTGTTGAGTTGGAGTCTATGGTAGTGTTGGCACATGCATGGGGCTTGTTAGGGTTGACCTCTTCACAGGAGTGCTGTTCACACCAGCAACAGTTGGGAACTTTTGTCATGATTGTATATTCTCACTAATTGGTTGTATATACATACATACATACCATACATACATACATATATATATAAATATATATATATATATATATATATATATATATATATATATATATATATATATCTCTCTCTCTCTCTTTCTCTCTCTCTCGTCTCTCTCTCTCTCTCTGTCTGTCTCTCTTCTCTCTCTCTCCTCTCTCTCTCTTCTCTCTTTACCAGTTACTTATAATATAGGTTCGCTATTAAAGCAAGAAAGCTTACGAAAAATATTCCAGAAAATACCAGATACCTGTGGAAACAATGGAAGTAATTTCATCCACATCATATATTATAGAAATAATATCTTATTTTCGTACCACGAAAAATAATTCAACACCTTTTCAGTGGTGATGTGCCCTTGGAAGAAACGCCTGGTAAAGAAACGACTATATATTTATAAAAGAGAAGACTTCCTTCGAAATGGAGAGGAAAAAGACACCGATCTCAGATTGCATCATTGCACTCTGCTCAGGTCGTCCAGGAGTCATATCCTTAATTAAATCCTTACTAAGCCTTTGGAGGACTTCGTCACTCATGCAAAATGCTTGTGTGCTCTAAGTTATTTCCACTTTTTCTGTTGCCTTAGTAAAGCAGGGATCCGCTGTCATTTAATTAACGCCGAGTTGAAACACACGTATCAGAATTTGCAGTTGTGCGAAACGGCTCATCTGAAACAAGTTGCAAATTATGTGTCGCAATTTATGGCTACATCTTTGAAAAACTGATGAAATATGTGGAATAAATATATAGATTGTAACAGTCAGTCACTTGATATTTTGCATCGGTGATTCTTTGGGCAGATCTGATATTAAACCTCGTTCATTACGTTTGGGTTTCATGGATATAAAAACCAGTTTTGCTGAAAATGACGTCTCCATTCTCTAGTCATGATGAAACGAGCCTCTGAGAGGTCATATAAACGTGCCATAGTTATACTTCTAATGAATGTCAGTTTATCTCTTACTACCGGACCTTTTTTTGCTTTCAGTCTATATATAGGTTTTATCCTTTGAGCTAAGACATTACAGTCGCAATTTCACTTTACAAATGGTTAGTGATATTTTTATGTAGGTATTCCATGTACATTCATATGGTCCTAACCTAAGTTTTCATTTTTTACTCGTGTAATAATTTTGATTCCCTTACATGCCAAACGTTTACCTAATTCCATAGACAATTCCTGTCAAAAGGTGAATTTTTGTGAAAATACCTGATAGTATAGACACTTCCTTTGAATAGGTGAATTTTAGGGATAACTTTCAAGCTGGATGCCTTAAGAAGGGGGTGGGGGTAGGGGTAAAATCTTCCTGTTTTCAAGTTTATTAATGCTCTCACTAATTTTTAGTAAATCTGCAGAGAAAACCTAGACATTAAGGTCAGGTAAGACTCATCCTTGGTTAAATTAATTTTATATTGATCTAGATGTTCTGTTTTTTATGTTAGACTCTGAAGACTGTCTGTCTCACTTTATGAGTACTGAGCCAGGTAGAATGGTTTTTGGAAGCTCAAAACACAGAGCAAGTATAAACAAACGCAAACGGTAAAATCAACTGGAAAATTGAAGTCAACCTCCACATGTACCAGTGCCATGGGCCTGGAAGGAGTCGAAAAGTTAAGAACATGATTACACCTGCTTCTCAAAACTTGAAGTTTGTGTTTAGAAGAGTAATTATTTCTGGTTATGATTATTTATTCCTGTGTATTAAGCTGCAAACTTAGCACTAATGATAATCACAAGAAAGAGAAGTTATAAAGACGGCGAACTATACCACTCAATAAAGCAGAGAACCTCATAATTTTAAATTCGGGAGAGAACAGACAAATTGCGATTTCTTCTCTATTCAGTGGAGAAGAAAGCTGGTCTTCTTTAGAAGGACGACCATAATCCCCTGGCAAACTTGCTTAGCTGTTCTGAGACTTTCCCCACAATCAGACAACAATGGTAACGCCCGAATGCAACAAAACCGCATTATGAATCCACGATCAAAATGATGCATTACACAAATCCTCTTTAGTCCCACTTTCCGTTACAGTTATGCTGACCCTGGGATCGATTTGTCGTACGGTACGTCGGGGTCGTCTGTCTTTTTCTTCTGTCTCGGGGAAGTAAAGGTGCTTATGTGTCTTGCAGCTTAGAAGAGCTTTGTCCGGAAAAAGCTTGTTTTTACGGTGTGACGACTCTTAGGGAAAGCACTTTTTTTGCGGGTGTCTCTTTTTTGTTCTCTCACTCATTCACTTTACTTGAAAGACAGCTTCTTTACTTTTATACTACAGCTCATTTATTTCTACTGTAGTTCATTACCCACGATGATTTTCTTATGAAGGTCACAATATTAAAAGAATGTTTCTCGTCCAACCAGGTTTCTCCAATGGATCAAGTTTGCAGCGACTCATGGGCCCTGAAGATTCTCCGTGTCAAGGTAAGTGTGTGAGGTACGCATGTAATTATTTAATTACGTAGATTAATTGATGCCCCATGAAAAAGAACAATTCACTCCGGTTCACTCTTTTAGAAGCAGATATAGTAACCTTATTAATTTTGTTATTCTGTATTCAACGGCATTACGTGAACGCACCCAGTTGCATTTGTAAATGTACTGAAGGCTTCGAGAGAGAGACCCCCTTTTTGGTAGTAGGGCATTGTTTTAGACTGAGGCCTTGAAGAAACATCCGGAACCTCTGTTTGAAAGCAGAACTATCTTGCTCGCAAGTTATCCAAAAGATTCACGTTTTCAAAGGAACTGTCTTTGGCAGCAGGCAAACATTTTATCTTATGTACGGAGAAATCGAAATTATTGGGCGGGTATATTTTTAAAGCTATTTTGTTTAGGCTCACCAAATCGAATCATGGCAATTACTAATATATATATATATATATATATATATATATATATATATATATATATATATATATATATATATATATATATAGTAGAAAGACAGTTGTATGTTTTGTACTTCCCTTTCGCTAAATGTACAGTAGTGCTTTTACTTTCACCTGTCGAGCAGCCTCCTTGATTACCTTGAATTCATGAAGATACTGCCAGGCAATTTTATCTCCGATAAGAGTGCTCTTTTCAATTATCTGTTCCCATTCATGCCTGAGAGTTCACTTGTGCTGTAGGTGTGTTGCATGGGGGTGTTTTAATGTTAGAAAACTTATGGTCTTCATGACCCAGTTCGTTATTTAGGCATAGTTTTTCAATCCAGCAATAGCTGCTAGATTTTGATTAAAAAATTGTTCCCACTCTTGCAAGTTCTATATTTATTTATTGGTTACTCTTTGCTTTTAACCATTAGCATAGACTCACACACACACACACACACACACACACATATATATATATATATATATATATTAAATATACAGTGTATATAGAGTATATATATAGATAGATATAGAAAGTTAGATAGATAAATAATGAATAACGTTTGAATTCATACTGTAGACTCATGTGCTTAGGTATCTAAATCATATAATAAATATATACTTGAAAATATATAGTGTCTTAGAATGATCTTTCTCCTATCTAAGCCTGTTTATAATCAATAGGCTTCATGCTAGTGTCTTCAGCCTTTCATACTGTAGGTGTGAAGCGAAAACAGATGTTTTCCGCAATGAATCAATAATGAAGGATGACACATATTTGCAGACGAAGAATAACTACATTTCGAATTGTTTTCATATGACGCTAGAGACCTTTGGTAAGCTACTATGACCCCGTTTCAGTGAAAGCTGCAATAGAAAAGAAAAAGTATAAATGAAAAGCGAGTTTTCACGATGACAGCAGACGGAGAACATGTTAAAACACCACGAAGAACAAACAAACTCAGCAAACATACATCTCCTATCAGCAAATAAATTATGTTATTCGTTATTTAAATTCAAAACCAACAGGAGAAGACACCCACACCGTTTTGTGCAAATGACGTTCAAGGACCGGCTCATTTGAGGAGAGAGAAGAGAGAGACCGACGAGAGAGACGATGAGAGAGGAGAGGAGTCGAGAGAGAACTATAAATATGAAATCGTTCGAACGACATTTACATAAATATGCATACACTGAGGGCGAATATGATGGTATGCTGATTGTCATTATCGTGTTGGGAGAGCTGCGTAGAACGGAGAGGAATGCCACAAAGCACAGAGAGAGAGAGAGAGAGAGAGAGAGGAGAGAGAGAGAAGAGAGAGAGAGAGAGACTGATACTTAATATATTATAGTAATATATATATATTATATATACTATATATAATATATATATATGTATATTTATATTATATTATATATATATATCATATATATATATAAATAGTATATATATATGTGTGTGTGTGTATTAGAGAGAGATAGAGAGACTTCTTTGTTTGGTAGTAGATAATACTGTCAACAGAAAATAATAAATCGCCCCTGTACAAAAGAAGTAACAGAGGATCAGTAGGTAATGGCAGACTCATATTTACTGTAGAGGGAAGCGTAAAAGAGTAATACAGTTTTTATCCCCTGGTTACCTGAGGCATAAGAGGAAATGGCTGGAAAGCCATAATAATGGGCTCTTGCATTTCGTACGAAAATAGTGTTTATACATATTATGTGTAGCATATATATATATATATATATATATATATATATATATATATATATATATATATTTGTGTGTGTATTATGTATCAATGCGCAATTATATATCATGAAAATACAATTACATATTTACAAAGAGATATAGTGTTAGAGACATGAAGATCAACGATGATGAATAAGAACTCCTTTGGCCACCTATATATTTCATTCTTGTACGCATATTCATTATCCTTTCATTCACACTTTACGAACACTAAAATTATAGCAGCATATAGTTAGGGCTTAGGAAAGGAGACGAATGACCTACACATAAGAGGGAAGAGGAGGAGCTGCAAAATTGCCCGAATAGAATCAAATAATGCGAGAGAGAGAGAGAGAGAGAGAGAGAGAGAGAGAGAGAGAGAGAGAGAGAGAATGGGGGGGTTTCGAAAAAAAAGAAAAAAAAAACTTAACGACATTATGAAGAGTAAGGGTGGCGAAACACCATGCTCTAACTCTCTGTGCGACGGAAATATTTTCAAGTTGAACTTGTCAGGAAATCTAAGGGGGTATAAAAGCATAATTTCATCACTAAATGACAGAGCACTTGCATTTTATTTAATAAAGGTAGTTCAGGAGTTGGGCAAAGGTCTCTATTATGAAAATTTAAATTGCCAATTGATTCATTCACTACTTCCCTATTTACTTTTTCTCAAAATTTGCTTTAATTTCTTCTACGTTGCAGAATCTTTCTCGTATTCTATTTTTTTTGTTCTAAAAATACGAGAAGGAATGCCATGATCATCGTATAAAACATGAGAATAGAACAGAATTTTAAACAGTAGTCGAATAGATTTTCAGATG
>NC_087201.1:86919257-86961757 GCF_015104395.2 Macrobrachium nipponense
CTCATTTAGACGTCTCCGGTTATAGTATGTAGGGGAAGAAGGGAGGGGGTAAGTAAAGCAAGAATTATTATCTTCTTTGTCCCATCTCCTCCTTTTAGCCGTTGCATTTATGTTTTAATTGATTTACTAAACATTGAATGTTTGTAGGCGAGTCTCTCTCTCTCTCCTCCTCTCATCTCATCTCTCTCTGTCGTCTCTCTCTAAATATACGAAGTAATTCTCAAAGGGATCATTGTTTTGAATAATGTGCTTAGAATGACCCAGGCATATGAGTACGTATTTGATTTTAACGAAGGAAAAATAAGGAGACTTTTAGAGAACACGCCTCGGGTACTTCAAGGCTTGTGGAATATTAAAAACCCAACTAGAGGTTGAACCAGTTTATTGGTATTTAAATCAAAAAAAGAAAATTGACTCAATGAAATGTTAATTAGTTTAATAAACCTATAACCTTTGACTGACTTCTCCTAAAGCTGAACAATTTGAACAAAGCACTTTCGTTTCTGCAGTGCACATATTCAGAATATTGTTAATACTTATAAATATATACTCAGGGATTTCCTCTTCATTAATATGAAGTTTAAAAGCACCTGTAATGTCCACTTTCACAAGGTATTACTACTTTTAGGCAATCAGAAATTCGCTTTTTCTCATTGGTTTCAGTATGCACCATTGTAAATGTGCATTTATATAATGATAACCCTTCTGTTCTCTTGCGGTATGTGTTCGTGTAAGAGAGAGAGAGAGAAGAGAGAGGTGGGGGAAGGGAAACTATATGATAATTCATGCACTCCCATGCCAGTTTTAAGTTGGTTCATGTATGCCTAAGCTTCTTTCGATTAATTGAAATTAAAACACACACACACACTCGCACGCACGCACGCACGCACACACACACATATATATATAATATATATATATATATCTATATACATATAAAACTTGAGTTTAACATTTGTCTGTGAGTGCCGACAATACTACATAGTAGGGATGAACCTCCAAAACTACCCTTTCATAGTTTCACTTTAGAAGGGCTATTTTGCAGTTATTCAGCTTCTTCATTTATCTAAAATGTCATGAATATAGATTTGGACCTCTCTCTCTCTCTCTCTCCTCTCTCGTCCTCTCTCTCTCTCTCTCTCTCTCTCTCCGGTATCTAGTCTTATTAATACAACCATAATTTCATTAGGACTCAAAAATTAATTAATTCGATTCGAGGTCGCTATGAAGTGACGTTGTTGACAACAGTAATTGGTATTACAGTTTTTTTCTAATTTATTTTTCAGATTTGCAGGGAAAAATTCAGCGTCGGAATCAGAGATTGTTTTGCGGATCTGTCGTCAATCACTGATCACTAATAGGGGAAGGGGTGGGGAGAGTTGAGGGTGGGGGATGGGTGGATATTTGTAAGTTGTTTGAGTATGAAGGTGAGGTTTTTTATATTGTTATTTGTAGGCCACTAACGGGATAGGGGATATACTGGAGTATTTTGGACCACTAATACCGAATGGAGATAAGAAAGGCTAGTGACTAGGGAAATAAGAAAATAAGGGAAGAGATGGGAAGGACCACAAGGCCACAAATGGAATAACAAGATGCATGTGTCCGCGAATGAAGAGATGTGTGGGGACATTCATGGTTACGAAATGGGGAAGACCATTAAAGGAGGAAGCCATAGTGAGATATTCAATGGGGAAGGGGCAGGGAAGAACACCCCAGGTGGGAAGAGATATGGTGGACTACCAAAGAGGGAACAGGTGATAGAGGAAGTTACAATGAATTCGGAGACTAATCACTAGGGAGCGGATTTGATTTTTTTAATCAAACTGTGATTCTCACTGTGATTAGGGTCTAAAAACTGAGTTAACAAATTTACAATTTGGTTATCTGTTCTTCTCTCATAGTTACTGGGCTGGGTATGAAATGCCAGAAACTATGTCGCCTACAGTAAACAGATCTTATATCTTTGTTCTGTAATTGAGGTAAGGGAAGTTGTAAGAAACTTAGCAACACAATGGTAGTGAACATGTCTGTTTTGTTTCTTATGTGCTTGAAAAGAGAGAAGAGAGAGAGAGAGAGAGAGAGAGAGAGAGAGAGAGAGAGAGAGAGAGAGAGAGAGAGAGAGAGAGAGAGAGATTGCTACGTTGCCTGAAAACTTCAGAGTTTTTATAAACTAGAGAAATTAAGAATTTGCACCTCTCTATAACTCAAATCGTTGGCTGACTGACCCAGCATCGTTTCAATAATAGTAATATCTTACTCGACCAAAACTCAGTCTTTTGGGAAGCAGAATATTTCGGAATTCTAATGACGTTCTAACAGAAAGTAGTATTTCTCACGGAATTCGCCTCGCGTAAAGTCAAACAAGGTTTTGTGAACAAGAGTCGTAGCAACTCGTTTGCTGCCTTGTCCGTCAGACTGATAAGATCGTAACAGGCACTCCACAGACATGTATTTTCAAAATGTGCTACTTCGAATTTTCGTAAATGAACAGGTACTGTCGAAACCTCAATGCGGAACTGACGGACGCTTAGAGTATTTAACAGATGCTCTGTTTTCACGTTGGAAATAAAACGATTACAACGAAAAGCATTTGGCACGAAAGAGACCTATAATAGGACTTTTAAGAAATCTGAATATGTAATGCGGGATTAAGGGGTATAAGATGCTAGATAATGCGTCTGTCCTAATGGTGCTTATTTTTGGCCTATAAAAATAGCGCCTACACTAATAGTTTTTTGAAAAGACAAGGACCTTTACTGGAGAGTTACTATGAGTTGGAGTGTCTATGGGTTAACTGGAAATAGTTTTCAGAATAAACTGAAATTCTACTTTCAGTTTTCCCTTGGTCTTAATATAGACGTTTTCTCTCTCTATATCATAAGCAAAGACCTGGAGACCTTCTCTTCTCAGCGTCTTTTGTTTCAATTCACCTTTTGTTTCTCTTTGAAAGCCGTTTCAAGTTCGTATGTTAACTTTCAGTTTTGCGTAGAATGTTCTCTTTTCATTTCCATTTTCCTTTCTTATTTTATTTCTGCATTGACAAGAAGTCTCTTGAAACGCCTTCAAAGTTAGAGAGTGCAGTTCTGTTTAACTTATGAGAGATAACTTTCAAAGTTTATCAGTTTTCAAGAGGTGAGGAGAAGTCTCCCTCTCCGACCTGTTGAAGGGAAGCGACAGTCTGTGCCATTTGTTGAAACTGTTAGGATGAAGCAGTTTTATGTAATTTTAGCCAGTGGTAAGAATTACGGATGTTGTCTTCAATGAGTTTAAAAGGGTCATGAAAATGACATTCTTAAAAAGACATTGTAAAGATCTACTTATTTGAAACTGGGGAAATTTTTGGTAAACGTAGGTACGTTTAATGTAATCATTTAACTTGAAGTTACCTGTGCTCCGATCTTACGTTGAATTTTTTGTGCTTCATGTTTTTAATATGGTTATTCGCTTGTTGTGGAAAAAATAAATACATGATAAATAAAAGAACGGTATCAGATTAGAGGTTTAAACAATATGTGTATAATGTACAGATACACACACACACACACACACACATATATATGGTACATATATATATACATTATATAGATATATTAATATATATAATTATATATATATATAAATATATATGTGTGTGTGTGTGTGTGTGTGTGTGACTGTGTATATATTATGTATGTGTTTAGGATACAACCAAATTTACATAATTGATAAAACGTAATTTAACTGATCCTCAAAATGAAAGCTCGTGCGTGCTCTGTGGTAAGCGTGTGGGCATGAAGTAATTTTTCGAGATGCTTTAAGGTTAAAAATGGTTCATGAAGATAGAGTACATTCTTTCCATAACAATATGTAAGGTGTCTTTGCTCATTTTGCTATTGAGTTCACAAACGAACGCAGGTGACCACAAGACTCCACTTCAAAGTTACCGAACCCAAACACCAAATAAAGCAAAACATAACAAGAGCAACGAGACAAGAGCAGCAGCCATACTCCAAAGGTGTAAGTGGAAAATAAAAATGCAAACGAAGGCTTTCCGGGACTCGCAAAAGGACGAGGAATGAAAACCAGGAACTCGGAGTCGTAGAGGTGCAAAGTGAATAAATTGGAAAAAATTAAAAACGTGCATCCCTACTTTTATCCGCCCAAAGAAAAAAGGGGAATATGGAAAAAGTCACGCCCTTTCCTAAGAATAAATAAAAAAAGTTACATTGTTAATGGAGCAAAAAAAGAAACAGGAAAATCTGAGAAACATAATCTCGAATGTCTTTATAAAAAGAAGAGTTAGAAAAATGCAAGATAAAAAAAAAATCTTTCAGACGCACTTGGGGGAAGGAAAAAAAAAACAAGGTGAACGCCATCTCGTCTTTCCACGGGTATAAAATTTTTCCCCTATTAAAAGTCAATTTCTTCCTAGATTCAAAAATAGGGGATACCTCATGAGATTATGTAAATGAACACTATTAGGATGTCGTATCCTTTGAGTCTAACAACAAATCTCTTGTTATTCGGAGGGAATGAATCTTTTTTTTTTTTTCTTTTTCCCCCTTTTTTCACCTGAGGGTTTACTTTATGGCTGTGTTTATTTTATTTATTTATTTGTTTTTTACCTTTTCGCTGCTTCATTGTGATGTCTCATTTCTGTCATTATTTTGTTTTCAGAAAAAAATGGCCTTTTATTGTATT
Organism: Macrobrachium nipponense; assembly: GCF_015104395.2. Classification (NCBI taxonomy): domain Eukaryota; kingdom Metazoa; phylum Arthropoda; class Malacostraca; order Decapoda; family Palaemonidae; genus Macrobrachium; species Macrobrachium nipponense. The sequence goes on from NC_087201.1 coordinate 86,923,941, forward strand.
GTCACACGCAGATGTATATATATTTTTGCTCTCTCCTCTCTCTCTCTCTCTCTCTCTCCTCTCTCTCTCTCTCTCTCTCTCTGTTAGACTAGCTGTGCCAATTATTTCTTGTTCATGTTCGTTGGACGGTTCAGCAAGTTTTGGGGTGCGTACTCTCTGCTAACCTCCTCCACCCTTATTCTCGCATCAGTGGCGTTTTATCTCTGTATCCTTTACCGGTTTTCTGCCATTAGCGTCTTTCTCTTTATCTTCTGTCTCTTCATATCCTACTATTCTTGCTGTTTTTGACCCACCTGTTCCTTTCTCGTTATCCTCCTTAGAGGGCTAGTGCTGTCAGTGCGTCAGTGCACCTCATGCGCGGTGCACTGTAGGTATTACTTTAGGTTCTTTGCAGCGTCCCTTCAGCCCTCGCTGCAACCCCTTTCATTCTTTTTAGTGTACCTCCTTTCATACTCTTTCTCCATCTTATTTTCCACCCTCTTCTGACAATTGTTTCATAGTGCAACTGCGAGGATTCCTCCTGTTACACCTTTGTAACCTTTTACTCTCAGTTTTTCTTTTCAGCGCTGAATGACCTAAATCATATAATCTATTCTGTTCTTTCTCTATTTCTTCCCATCTTTCACCTGATTTTCTTCCTTAAGTCTTTTTGTTCGAGATTCGCAATTAATCTCTCTCTTTGTGGTAAAAAAAAAAAAAAAGCTTTACGTCGACCTCATTATAGTTCAAAAGCTCGGAAAATAATTTAAGACCTTCCCTCGATTCTGCGAAATATGTCCTGTGATCACGGCCTGTCATCAGGCCATTTTCAGGTGCCTACTAGACGCCGGAATTGGATCTGCTGAGCTCTTGTCCTCAAATGCCTCCTTGTAGGGTGAGGTGAAGGGAAAATAAAAAAGATGGGGAGGAGTTGAGGGAAATAGATCGTTTGGTAAGGAAAACCATTAGATAGACAAATAGATATTGGAATTAAGCATTTAGAACATTTATCGTAAGTAGATAGCGGGCTAAACTTTTTAACATCTTATTAATATTAATTATGGGACGTAATTTAAAAGCACATGTAATTTATATATATAGTATATATATATATATATATATATATATATATATATATATATATATGTATATATACACACTATATGCTATATAGACATATATTATATATCTGTGTGCGTAAGTAAAATACCACAGGTACTAACTTGAAAAGTGAGAGGCAACTAACACAGAGCTGAGGCACAAGAAATTAGACGATGAAGGTATAGCAAAGGGGAAAAAAAATAATTTCTCTATGGGATGGGTTTCTTGGTAATTTACGGCCTTCCGTCCATTTATCAACAAGGCTGGGAGGAAGTGTGTGCTCGGGGCATTGGGCAAACTTTCCGGCAACGTGAAAGGAAAAGTAGAAAAGTAGGTACTCCTTTCTGACGATTCACGGACCATACAACAATCCTTCTCCATTAATTCTTTAATTCTTTACGAGTAAGTTTCTGAAGGAAAGGAGGTCTACGGTTGTTTGGATATGTGTGTGCAGGAGAGAGAGAGAGAGAGAGACTTTTCAATTAATCTACTGTAAAATACATCCCGGTTTTCCTTCGGGAGGTATATTAAAGGCAACCGCAGAAAAGAAAAAAAAAAGGCATGGTTTGTTGGAAGAGCTCCTGTTACAAGAGATCAAAAGAACTTGTTTCTCCCTGAAAAGGGCAGAATTTATACAGGAATGATTAAATCTGGCCAGTTCTATTTTCATTCGGAGCTAAAAAAAAAAGAAAATTCCAAAGGCTCCGGAAGTCATGTGTATATTAGAGTGCTCTGTTGTATCAGGTCACAGAACTAGCAATTAAGGTATTCAGAATTTTCTTTGTATTTGAACAACGTATCCGCATGTTGAGAACACATGCAGAAATGACAGGTATTCAAATTCTCATTATCCAGTTTTCGGCACGACTGAAAATGTTGCAAGATGAATCTACATATCTCTACATATGTATAGATGTATTTAGGATTTCACGGGCTGGTAACATTGTGTACAATGATATTGCAGCCACCAAGTATTCATGCCATGTGCATTAATTTGAGAACACAATTATGTATCTATGTATACGTAGGTTAGTTTTTATTTCCTAATCATCGCTGCTCACGACAAGGGCGCGTTACACCTTTTGGGTCAGCGGTGAACTCTGATGAAAATCCGTGATCATATTTGTACTTTTATCACAGATGAAAGAGAAAACACAGGTCATTCGGTAAACCATTTGATTGCGGAACGCACTCTGTGCTTTGACCTCATCATACAATTGAAACAACCCCAGAGTTATAATTAGATCTCGATTTTTATAGTGTGGGAAAAGTGTTTGTGAAATCTATATAGTAAAGCACGACTTTTTTTTTTACTCTCTTGCTCTTTTGCAGATTAAAAAAAAAGCTCGTAATTGGACACACACACACACACACACACACACACACACGCCCATCAGGTAATACTTGAACGGCATGGTTTTGTGTGGGAATCTGTGATTTTCTTTCGAAAATGAACGGTTTCTAACGTATATACTGAAATGGTAACAGTCCCGTAGATGTCATTAGGCTTCAACTTGTCGATGCGTATAAGTTTATTTGATTTTTTCTTTTTATGTTGAATACTACAGGAACACTTACTTAAACTTAATACACCTTCACAGCAGTTTTTGTTTTCACTTAGTTTTATTTTTATTGACTAATCATATCTCGACTCGTTTATGAAGATATAGGCATATGTTTCGGATAAACTGTATTCGTTAAGTTAACGACATAATACACTTTATATACCGCTTATCATGCATACTGAACGTTTCATTTACATAGGTCATGAAAGACGTAAGTATTATTTTATAACTTGAATGCAAATTTATATAATTGCCTTACATTTAGATGAAAGGTTCTGCCACAACTTTTAGCTGGACGTAAAGAGTAAGAATATGTGTTAACCTTGTAGAGACGCTCTTGTGTATAGAAAAAGTTCCTCCAGAATTGCTATCTCAAATGCAGTCAGTATTCATGCGGAAAAGAGTTAGCAGTGACAGTGCACCTCACGCAATGCACTGTAGGCCCCTAGCTGCAATCCCTTCTCATTCCTTTCACAGTCTTTCTTGCTTGTTACTTTTCGCCCTCTTCTAACAATATTTCGTAGTGCAACCGCGAGGTTTTCCTCTCGTTACACCTTTCAGACCTCTTACTCTACGTTTTCATTGCAGCACTGAATGTCTTAATAGGTCCCAGCGCTTGGCCTTCATCCTAAGTTGTGTATTCTATCTATCTAAAATTGTTAATTGACAATTCGGCTGAACGAGTGCCATAGTTTTCTGAAACGAAACGAAGCGTCAAACACAGAGTATCAGTCGGCAGAAATTCTGTCAACACGATTTCCCGTAAGTTGAGTGAGAACTCCTCAGTGCTCACTCAACAGCCTCACTTCTGATGGGAAGACGATACGATGCCTAGGTAAGGGCAAAAGAAAGTTGCGAGGAGGAAACAATAATTTCGAGATGAGCTGAGAGGATATATCGAACTGCTACTGTTACTTAGAAATCTCTTTTGGTAGAATCAACTATTGTGTGGCAGCCAATGTTGAAACGGCCTATAAATGTCAGGACATGAAAGTACAAGGATACGGACAAATGGAAGACGAGGAAAGGAAATAAATGAAAGGTCGCCTTTAACGAAAGCTAAAGGAGAAACCTGGTGAAGGGAAGGATGAAATATAAAAACAAGGAATGTATATGCAAAAATAGAGAGAAAAGGGCGAAACTCCCACTGCATTGAAATAAACAAGCTAAATTAGTATGAGACCTACATATGGAAAAGGGACACATTCTTGAAGAAAGGAATGGAATGAGAATTGGGAAAAGGAGAGAAAAGTAGCTGGTAATCCTATCATTCATCAGCAGATTTCACAGCGCTGGAATTCTGTAATTCATCTCGATCTAACTGTCCTTGGGCCTATAGTAGAGCTTTCGAAATAAGGAATTCTATTTGTTTACAATTTGGATGTGGATACAAATAGTTCTGTTAATGATATTCTTACTTTTTTTTATACACGTGACATAACTGAAATAAATGATAAAATAACAAGTAGCTAAGTACGTAAACGAAGAGAAAAGAATGATGGGTCGGGGTGTGGGGGGGGGGGGGGTATTCGGTAAGGCAACAGCAGGTACGGTTCTCAGTATTATAGCTTTGCAACAACGGTTTTTTTTCCTACCAGAGAAAATACGCAATACCGTTGAATGAAAATAAATGTTAAGGCTCTCTCTTGACATTTGCGTTTCGTTATTTTCAGCATGAGGTGATTAAATTATGAAAAGACGTCGAAACGGAGCAACATCGATTATCCTTGATGACGTTTTGGGTGATATTTCTCGTGAAGGTTCATTTCTCTCTCTCTCTCTCTCTCTCTCTCTCTCTCTCTCTCTCTCTCTCTCTCTCTCTCTTTCAAACCCCTTTAAAATCATTGTAATGAAAATTAATACGAATATGTGACGCGTTGCGTAATGGTCTGTAATAAGCTAACGTATTGTTAATTCTGTGATTTATAGACACACACACACACACACAACGAAGTTATAAGTAAATTAAGAAACCACTTCAATATGTATATATATTATAATAAAGTTTGATATGAATACATAACGAATCGCGTATTTTTTGTTTTTGTTTTTTGTACCAATCGTTACGCCATTACATTTTTATTGTACGTTATTGATTCTCTCTCTCTCTCTCTCTCTCTCTCTCTCTCTCTCTCTCTCTCTCCCCCCTTTAATTTTAATTTTGAGGGCATTAAGATACAGGAGATGTCCGCATCTCCAGTTCTAAGAAATCACCGGCCAAAGAGGATCGGGAATCTAGAACAATATTGACCGAAGTTCCTAGGAGTTTCAACAGCGTCATCAAGTGCCCCATTCCGTGACGTTGCTCAGAATCACACCGTAGGGAACGTGGAGCAAGTGGGTAACGGCACACTTCATTTTGGCTGCTGGATTAACATTGTCGGGGTTTTCGTTTTCAAAGCGTATTTCGAGTGGCACCCTCGGCTGTTATGTTTTGTAGCCATCATTGATGTTCGAGTATGGAATTACAGTGTCTGAAATCTATTTTTTTATGTCGTTATTTTCCGTTTGTTCTAGGAGTTAGGAAAGACCATTGTTCATTTTAGTGAACTTAGTTATTATTAGGATTTTTGGAGACAGAAACGCCCACAGTTATGCATGGGTGCATATATTTAAAAATAAAGCTCTGTAGAGATTCACTTTTAGATGTATGTATCCATGCATGACTGCGGATTTGCTTTTCCATTTAAAGATTCATGCTGCTGTGATTATTTTTTAATTATTATGTATGTTATTATTCATGAAGTGCACTGATTCATAATGAATGGACCAGATTGAAATTCCCAAAGGTGGGCACGGGAGAAAAAACGATTCAAGATAAGACGGCAGCAATAAAAACAGGAACGTAACAACTATGCAATGATGTTACAGTGAACATCTGAAATGCAACGTCCGCTCTTGGAATGGATTTTCAACTGCTTTGCATAAGCCACGTAGTTGCCTGCGGAGTGGCAGTTCAGTGCCATTATTGTGCCCAGGCTTTGAGGGTATGTGCAAAAGATTGGAAAATTGAATACCTTCCATTCAGCTGAATAAATTGAAGTACTAGTAACTTAAAGCACCAGGCGAAGTCGTTTTAAACCAAACTTTACAATGACAGTATTGATTTATTATTAACTGTGGGGCTATTAAGTTAGTTTAAACCTCTAAATGAAGTAGATTGGTTTTTTACATGATCTTTTTGTTTGTTAGCATGGCTAAAATTTCTTTAATAAGATATATCCATCATATATGTACATACATACGTGCACACACACACACATATATATATATATATATATATATATTATATATATATATATATATAATATATATATATATATATATATATATATATATATATAAACAGACAGCATACCTTGCACAATCACTGCTACCACCGCCAGCGATGGAGGCAGTTCAAAAGGGCCTTGGGAGAGGTTTCTCTTGAACCCCCCAAATTGCACTTCGCAGGCGGGATAGATTGAGACAGAGTTGCCTCATTGACCGGATGTAACTGTCGGTGGATTCCCCAAGGGAGCCACAGGCAAGAAACGATCGTTGTTTGACTTGGAAAAATACAAATACGAAGAAACGAGGACGCGCGCCCTTACTAAAGGAGTCACATAGCCAATATTACGTAGTGAGGGAGGTTTCGCGTCCAACTCAAACAGACGGAGAGCGAAAATACGCTTAAATTTCCTGCGATTAAACTTTTAGATGACACGCGACAACAGAAAGGAAGTTTTGTTACCGCGGGATGTGATGTTCGAGTGTTTTGTTTTGCGCTGTTGGACTGAGGTACTTGATATTATTCTCTTATTCATATCTGCATTGCGCTGCAATCTGTTTTTGCCGTTTCTTTTATGGATTAGCAAATAAAAGTAGTATGTGTTAACTAGAATAAATGCATTTTGAAGCATAATTTGCTTATGAAATCGCAATAACTTGCTGCGAACTGTCATTCGTATACCTAAAGGAATGAATATTTAATTTGTTAAGTAGAGGCTTAGTAATTTTAAGAACTTATTTTAATGGAACACACTTCGTAATTCACGCCAGTGAGCATGTTAGTGAATAGATTAAAAAAACACTCGTGTATGAAATCTTCAACACGAATTCTTGAGCAGTGGAGTTGTTTAATTTTACAGGATTTTAGAACTTTCCAGTAAATTTCCGGCAGATATATCTGCCAATGCAAAAGTTGGACTACGCTCTATCAGACGTTTCTGCCTAATTGCAGTTCTTAAGCTTCTTTAATTGGGATTTTTTTTTCGTTTTCTCTATTACAAACCTAAGTAAGCTTTGTCTGCTTCCCAAATAAAAGATTTCGAATTGAATTCCTTCCGATTTTATTTCTTTCATTCTTTCGTTCCCATTTCTTTAATTTCTTACTGATCTATGAAGCTATTATGTTTTAGCATTGCAGTATTAATAGTTGTGAATCGTTCCTTATTTCTACAAGATTATTCAGGATAATTAATGGCGCTGAGACATGTAAGGATGAGGTAGAATGCTGATAAAAAAATAAGTGCCTGCATTTGTTCAGTAATGATTTGATAACAGGAATGACTATCATAAATTCTAATTACAGAGTAAGAATCGTAAGGTAGAGAGGGAGGGCCAGAGAACACCATTAAGTTTCACACTTATCGTGCAAATCATATCGAACTTTGAAGTTAACGATTCACCCCAAGTGATATCGCCGCAGTCTGTTTACTGATAGCACTAATCAACAAGGCACAGCAGCGCCATGTATACTTAACCAACAATTCTATCTATCAGTCAACAGTTCCACAACATCAGGTCCAAGGTGTTGAGCAGTTGGGCCGTGTACCTTCTCTTAATTACACGCCTGTTTCTCGAATGGTTTTCCATCTAAGGCAACAATGAGGTTATTAATAGTGGCAGTTAGTCTTAGGACGGAATAGTTCCATAGCCTCAATGGGGCAGATACCTGGAATGAAAGAGGGCGAGTCGATACTTGAGTTCTAGTGGTGTTCCCTCTCAACTGCTTCTGGGGAAACGGAATGGAAGATTCTCCCCTGTTGCTTCTGATGCTGCTCACGATTCTCCTCTCTTGTGGTCTAGTCTTGTGGGTATTCAAGGTTTTGGATGTGAGTTGGGAATTTATAAATGCTCGTACACATTTTCTCTTGCAAGATTAGATTTCAATGTTCACATGAAAATACACTGGCACATTATATACCTGCGTATGTATAGTGTGTGTGTATATATATATATATACACATATACATATACATACATTGACATTTGTATATCACAAACGCATATTCACACACTCACACGCATATATATATATATATATTATATATATATATATATATATATATATATATATATATATATATATATATATATATATACACATATATGAATGTCTTTTTTACTGTAATACAACAGATAATATGTGGATAAAAGGCCTATAAAACACTATTTTTACGTTGTAACCATATATTTCGAGCACTTCCTTCTGTGCTCCTGATCACTGGTAAAATATGGACATTGGATGTCTTACAAGAGTATATATACAAAAACATATGTAGGTGTGGCAGTGTGTGTTGGAACACGTAAAAGGACTGTGAGAGAGCTAATTTGAAAGTGTGACTTTACTTAGTAATCCTCGATATATATATGTATATAGATATATATATAATTATTATTATATTATATATTATAAATTATATATATTCAAATACAAACCATAAAAGTTAAGCCAAAATATGTCAGAATTTTCTTATAGCTCCGAACGTATCATAACATTAAGGACATCAGCTACTCTATTATTTAAATATAGTATTCACAGCTATCTCTCAGAGGACTATGTAATTGGCAGGATGTTATACAACTCAAGCCGTTAAGTGATCACACTGGAATATTTGTGAACAAAAGTGTTTCCGGTCCGGGTTGCTTTAATATGAGTAGGTCAATGTTATAGTTATATATGCGGGTGCAGTTGGATTAGTGGTTGTTTGATAATTGTGCATATGCTCGCTTAGACGCAAAAACATATTTTGTGTATATAGACATATTTGAATTACTATATTATATATACACATGAATTTATTATAGGACCTATAGTATATATATATATATAAACAATATACTATATATATATATCTATATATATATATATATATATATATATATGATGTGAACCATATACATAGACTATACTATATAGATATATATATAATATATATATATATGTAAAACATATATATATATACTGATATATATATATATATATATATATATACATGATATATATATATATATACTATATACGTATATAAAGTGTGTGTGTGTGTCTGTGTGTATGTGTGTGTGTGTACGTATATCTGTCTCACTACTAGTGTTGGGAATCCTCTAATTGCATCTGCACTAATGTATTTTCATACCTTCCCCTTTTTGCTTTTTCTTTCTTATAAAAGTGGGGTCTGTCACTTCCATCATGGTAAGGTTCGCTGTTTTATTTTCCCCCTTCATTTTTTGTGTTTCGTTGAAAAATATTAGTAACACCAAGTAAGTCAAAATAACCCGTGTTTGCAGGGTTTGATGTTTCAGTAATGTGGGAACACGTAAGAGGACTGTGAGGACTGATGTTTTCATTCAAATTTCTTTTTATCGATTTGCTTATCAAACTTTGTGAAATTCGAGCCCTTGAAAACATGTCTTCCGTTCAGTCTACCACAATATTTTCTCGGAAACACTTCAGATGACTTTGAATGAGTGGAAAATATATTATGAGGAACATATTGTGTCAACCTTTACCAGATTACTCACACGAAGTCATTTGAGTGACTCACCCAATTAGAATTATTTCATTCCTTGCATCTTACGAGAGAGAGAGAGAGAGAGAGAGAGAGAGAGAGAGAGAGAGTTTTATTTGAATAATCCTCACCATGAGCAGCGCCCTACAGTGCTTGAGAAAACAACTTGTTTTTTGTTTTGTTTTTCATTTCTTCCAGAGGAGTAAATGTTGACTGAGCAGTTTCAAAGCTGCGACAGAGAACGGAGACGGAGCTTATTAATCTTCTCACTCACGTTTTTTTCCCTCTTTCCTTTGGTGTATTTTTCTCACGTTGTTTGAGATGCTGTGTCTTTCAAGTAAGGATTTCGTTATTTCTGCCTTGAAGCATGTTGTAATTATGTCTCAGCTTAGCAGTATAATATGGATTGCATTTCTTCCGAAATATTTTTTTTCTCTTGTCTTGTGATGTTCTTTCTCACGTTGTTTTAGATGCCGTGTCTTTTATGCAAGGATTTCATGTCCCTGACATGAAACACGTAATAATTTCTTTATTGAAGTTTGTTCCCAGATCTGTACGTCGTTGCAATTGCATCATCAACAAAAAAAGATTATTTCGTTTTCTTTGCTGCAAGGTTTCCGATGATAAGACTTCAAAAAATTTTCAAATTGCATCGTTTACCTTAATTATTGTTTAAGCTTTTCTCTGGACCTCCAACAGTAAGCAAAACCAATCAACGGATTCCTCCATCCGGGATGGCTAGGGAAGCATTATCGATTTGGAGCAATTGTCTGAATTCTGTTTTTTTATTACAAGCAAACATTGCCTGTACGTGGAGTTGTCGGTCTTCCAAACTTTAATCTAGCCGGCTGCAATAGATTTTCAATTACTTTTCTTTACTCATGTTGGGGTAAAAAAATTGAAGTAAACTTTAATAAGATTCATATTCCTCATATTGAAAACTTATTCTTTTGAGAAAATATAAAGCTGAAGCAGATCAGATTAACTGTTGTAGACACTCTAAGAATTAATGACATATGCAGATTATGCTTTTCAATAATTCACGTAATATTGTAAGGATATGCGTTTAAAGTTCACCAACCCTCAAAAAAAAAAGAAGTAAAAATGAGTTTTGTAGATAAAACCTGTCATACTCCAGGTCGATTTGATCGAGCTGCTGCCTTAAGCAAATATATTCCCTCACTCTTTAAGTTATTGGAGAGAGAGAGAGAGAGAGAGAGAGAGAGAGAGAGAGAGAGAGAGAGAGAGAGAGAGAGAGAGAGAGAGAGAGAGAGAGAATGAATGAATGAATATCTTGGTTCCTTTATAACACGGAGCTTCCTTCATTCATTCATAATTTTTTAAAGTAACGAGTCTCTTGTTCTTTGCAATTTCATGAGGATACATGAATGGGAAACAGCTCCGTATTATGAACAATGCTGTCGGACGCACGGACGGACTCTGCCCTGCAATTCATAATCAGTATTTGAATTGCAGATTATTTTTTCCTGCATTAAAATTCACTCGAAATTATTTGACGCATTTATGCTTTTCTCTTACATGAGAGTCATCCACCCCAAAGATATAAATACATTTTCAACCCTCGTTTCGTCATGCTTTCTCATGCAAGTTAGATTTATTTAGTTCATTTATGAAATTTACGTCTAATTAATCTCCCCACTTGCGCATTCTGTCCTCTCTTCTCTATTCTTGATTCCCTCACTTTCGTTTTCCCAATTCCCTTGAAAGTGGTAATCGGCAGAATGTGTTTTCGATCGTCCCCTTACATTTTCCATTCCGTTTTTTTCGCTCCCATTCCTTCATTATATCCCTCCATGATTCTCTCTTACCCTTCTTTTGATCGGCTGCGTTCTCCCCTTTTATTATCGTCACGTTTCCTCCCTCCCCATTCGTATCAGCTTTCTTCCTGAATAGGAGTTTCCTCACTTGAAAGCGATTGTACTTTTCACTTTTCCCGACGAAGTCTCAGTAATTACTTTTTCGCTTTTTTGTTTTACTCGCGTCCTTCTTTATTTCGGGAACACCTCGAAGATTTTCACGGAAGACGCTTTGAGGTACATTAACTAAGAGAATACGGAAAATGTTGGCCTTGCAAAAATATTTGAGTGAGGACAAAGACATTGGAGAGAGAGAGAGAGAGAGAGAGAGAGAGAGAGAGAGAGAGAGAGAGAGAGAGAAGGGAAGGTGAGTGTTACCATGAAAATATTCAAGAGAGAAAACAACTCGGCAAATGTTTTCCCGGGTTTCTCGGTATGTTTTTATTTATTTTTTATTTTTTGGATTCATTTATTTTGTCACCATTTGCAAATCTCTCTTAAATATATTTTGTTAATTAACTTGGTAAATATTCCTTGTAACATTTTTCAGTATTCTCCAAAACGCAGTTTTGCCAAGAATAAACTAAGAAGTTCAATATCTCATTATCTTGAAAATCACTGGGATGAATACACAATCTCAAACAGGTTACATTTAACTTCCGGTGATCCACTCTTTCGCCCTCCAAATTGCTTCACTCACAAAAAAAAAAAAAAGAAAATAAAAATGCTTGATCCTTGTTTACCTCATTTGGCTCAGGTTTGCGCGAATCATTTGGAAACTGATTTCAAACGAAACCTGCCTGGAACGAGTCGTTCGTCTATCGAAACTTGAACTTCTTCGAGGCCAGGCGAGAGAAGTCGAGAGAGGTAACCGAGGAGATGGAAAGTTACTGGAATTAGCCGTCTTTACGTATGTCCTCCCACTTATAGCATCTCTTTGAACGATAATTAGGTTCATGCCTTACTAGGTGAAGGCTCCGTTCGCCGGGGGAGAAGGGGCCTAGTGCCGTTAGTGCATCTCATGCAGTATACTGTAGGCTTTACTTACGGCTTTTTGCAGTGTCTCTTTAGCACCTAGCTGCAACCCCTGTCATTCTTTTTATTATACCTCCGTTTATTTTCTTCCTTCCATCTAACCTCCCGAGGTTTTCCTCCTGTTACACCCTTAAAAGCTTTTTTACCCTAAATTTCTCTTTCAGCGCTGAATGACCTCAAAGGTCCCAGCAATTGGCGTTTGCCTGAAATTTTGTATTCCATTCCACTACTAGATGAAGGCAAAGTCATATTTATCAGTGCATTTACTGCATAAAGAAGAGCCAAAGTGTGTTATGGATTTCTTGGCTTTTAATATAAAACAAGAGGAATGCACATATACAGCTGCACATAATTATGTCAAGGTGAACACAACTGTCAGACGGAAGTGAGATTCCTATCGAGGTAATTCCACCAACACCACATTACACTTTCATTTCATTTGTCATTGACGAACTTGAAGAGGAATACTCAATAAGAGGCCTCCTCTCCCATGTCATTTCGAAACGGGCAGTTCATGTAATTGATAGGTCGTATTTAATTCTATGACTGGTGATTGAGCAGAATGTACTTTTACAAATATTAATCGATGCTTTCCCCGTCACATACCTATACCGGGCACAACTGCATCGCCCTGTATTTGAAACTCAATTTCAAATACGTCGGGACGTTTGCGACGTAAAGTTTGTGAAAAAGAAGTCGACCCAGATTACTGATATACGTCTGGAACATTTGACTGCCCACGATGGCGTAGCTCGGCAGATTCTTCTTATCTTCATCCGGAAAAAAACTATAAAGTTTTGGTGGACTTCTTTCATGTGCTGATTGTATCGACTGCCACACTTTCCATTCAAGAAATTAAAGCTTCCCTCAAAAGGAGAGAGAGAGAGAGAGAGAGAGAGAGAGAGAGAGAGAGAGAGAGAGAGAAATCTGCGATTTCGTGGAATTCGTGAGGGCTCTCACCGCCGACAAATTGTGGAAGCTTTCAGAGGGAAGATAGCGACGACGTCGCATTGAAAGTAGACCTCTTGTGTTGACACCGAAAGATCTTTTGAAAATGTAAAAATAGCGCCTTTTCTTCATCAAGACTTGAATCTTTCTTCCACATCGTGGCCGACTAATTAATTAGATGAAAAAGATAAAGTTCAGTGTATGAACTTAATGAAGGCCAAAATTTCGACAGGGTTTTGAAAAGTGTTTTTGGATGTTCTTGTTTTCTTACCAGCACGCCATATACATTGCGACGGGTGATTTACAAATGAAAAAGGCCGCTGTCACTGCCGTATTCAGCCTGTAACTTTTGAACCGAGGAATAACTTCCTGCGCGGGATTTCAAGGCAGAATGGGCTGGAATGCCTCTTTCTTCTAACGTACTGTTTTCACAAATTTGACTACTTTTTTTCAACAGTTATAGTAAATATAAATAGTAAAACATGAGGGATGGTAAACAAGGTTAAATACTGTTATTTAGAAGAGTTTTTTTTAAAGCTACACAAATACATTACCAAGAGAATAAAGTTAATACTCTTACTGTCTGAGTTAAGTATATTCAACGTTTTCTGGGGATAGTCCTTAATGTTTTACAAGAAAAAATCATTACCGTGATATGACACCAGGAAGGCATTTCAGATTTTAGTGTGATTCTGTGTCTTATGTAGGCGCCTTAGTATTCAAAGTCATGTCTTCTGTAGACGTCTCACGCTTAGAATTAGCCCCACAAGAGCGTAAGTATCAGTGAACGAATATTCATACTGGCTTACTACTTAAAATAAGTATCCGGTGATGTGGAAAGAAAAATTAAAATACATAAAAAAAATTCGCATACTTTGCTTGCCGTATACATAAATATGTACACAGACATACTTTCTCGGTAAGGGAGTAAATGTGTTTGCCTAGATTAAGCAGAGGAAAGTAGATTTAATTCCCAAAAACGTGATATGAAAATTTTTAGTTCCACGCTTGTCAGCTACTGTGAAAAAGTACATGTGAGACGGATAACCTTCTAGAACATTAAAAAAAAGTTACATTTAAATTAAGAACGGTATAGATATGTATATAAATACAGAATAATATGAACTCCTAAAATATTAGAACCTCAGATATATTTGCCCTTTAAACATTAGATTTTGTTCTCGGAGGAATATGATCTCACCATCTTCATGTGCTAGAAAATGGAAAGATTAGAACTCATACATTTACATTTGAACTTTGTCTTTTATCGGAAAAGCGCGTATGAAATATCAGAAAATCGTACGGGGTTTTACATCAGTAAAAACAGAAGGCTTGTGAAAAGATATTTATGATACCTTATAATAATACGTTGAATATAACTTGTAATTTTATCGTAGTTTGAAAGTTAGGAGTATATTTGATGCCATAATGTTAAAAGTGAAACATATTCAAAACTGCGCTTGAATGGCTTGAGTACAATTGGAGAAGTGCACAAAGTGATGGTTTATTTTTCAGTCAGACCAAAGCTTTTGTATGAGATGTCATATAGCGTAAGGATGCATTTTCGATTAGTAAAGGTATTACAAATTGTGGGATTAGGAAAAATCGGACTTCACGGTACTTTCTTGATTATAAGACAATGAATTATATTTTTTCTTTTAGTCCACTCGAAAAATCATTGTTTATACACAATTATGACATTTCTTTTTGAATCTTACGTCCCATTTCTATGATAATTTTATTTGTAGGGCCAATAAATCACTTTGTTTACATATTATAGCTTTAAATTTTGATTTTCCCTTTTGTCCTGCTGTTTTAAGCTTTCTAACATTCCAGGATTATTACCTGGACCCTGTGTTCAGTTCCTTATAAACATTGCCTTACGCTCTGCTAATTACTCAACACATGCACGAGAACTACTCAAGGAACATAATATCCCATGAGTGCCCACTCCCTCATTGATTAATCTTCACCGATCATTCTGCTTAATTCATACTCTTCGCCCTTCCCACGAGTAGCCTGACGAATCCTCTCAATATGACTTTATCCGGACCCCCTAGATTTCAATAACCTCGCTCTCTTCAGCGGGTAGGTGTATCACTTTCTACTTTGGAAGACTTACACTTCCCCGGTCTTTTGTTATACGATATTTACTTTTCTCTTTTCCAGGACCTGGCTCGGAGTATTTGGCCCCCTGACCTATCGGCGGCCTCCTCACACACACGCACACACATTTGCCCACACTTATGTATACATGTATGTATGTATGTCTATATACATATGATATATGTGTTTTCGCGTACATACAGACGTACATGTATGTGTATATACAAAAGTAATATATTGTAAGCATGTGTAGGCATGTGCGTGCGTGTGTCTGTGTGTATGTTAATGTCTAGTGTGAACAAACAAATTTAATATTCAAATTTACATACCCGTAGAACGTAAGAAAGGAAAGTACATGGATTTAATGAGGACCCTACCAATAGGTAAATAAAAATAATTTCTTTCCGTCTGACAGTAGTTTCTGAGAGCAAATGAAAACATTGATATATAAAGAGAGAGAGAGAGAGAGAGAGAGTCCAGTTGGAATAGCTTCAGATATAAGTTACTGATTGAAAAATCCATTAATTTTGGTCATAGATTACAAGACAGAATTAAATTTTTACGTTGAATATAACGGAGCCTATACTCGAACAACTGAAATAAGTCTTTTTTAATGGAGGTACCCTTACAAGGTTTTATCTTACAAGAAGCCTTCTGGGTGAGAATCTCAGAAAAAGTTGCTCGTTACTATATCTTGGATATATAGAAGGAATTAACGGTATGTTTTTTTTTTAACTTCTTGTCAAGAACCTTAAGATTTTCAGGATCAGTGGAAAAGGTTTTCTAAAAAATCACAATAGAGGATTTCAAACAATGGTGCAGTCAGCAGAGAAAAACAAATATATTTTGCGTGATGGATTATCGAGAGTTTCCAATTCCTTTTGTACATTACACATGAAATTTTGGTCGTCACTCGTAGGAACTCATGCGTGCTAGAGAACACGTATGAATAGTCGCGATTCCGTAAACTGAATAAGAACACTTTTCAAAGGTGAATACTGCCTCAGATTCTTTGTAGTTGCAGGGCATAGAGCAAGTGGGTTTGCACTGCTAGGCTCCTTTCGATGTGGGAAAGTACCATAGGATTACAAAATTCTTATAAGGCTTTCTTGAGAAAGACTGAACAAAGTCGCATTTTCAGACTTTGGCTGCCTAAGCCTTAAAGCAAAAGCTGTTACAAGAATGCGCATTCACTGATCTCTCCTTTTGGAGAGACCCTCTTAGGACACTTGAGCAGTTTTCACGGGCCGTAAACTATAATATGAAAGCCCACAGCGGTTCGAGTTATGCTCTCTTTACCATTTGTGCTCTAATGCCTTAGGAACCTGTACGCCGCTCAGGCTATTGGGAGAGTTTTATATGGGATACTCAAGTCGGTGAACGAGCTGACAGAAATTTTGTTGATGGCAAAAGTTACAACCATTCACATGGTAGATCATCGTTAGCCACGTCTTAGCTGAAGTGAATGAATATGTTGGTGATTATAAACATTCCTAATTTGATTTGAAAGGTTAAGTAGCATTTTAGAGGTTGCATTAATTATTAGCTTGTGTTACTGGTGTAGAAGTTCCACGGCTGTTGTTTGATCGCCCGGTTATTGAAACTTAATGAAATGTGAGTTTTCCAGATAATCAAGATTGGTGTTCAGAATAAATCAGTAAAAAAATGCACCGCAGTTTCTTCGGTGCAGTCGAGTTTTTTGTCCGGTGGTGGCCTATGTTGTTGGTACCTATAGCGCTGCCAGAAGTACGGTTATGGATGCAGTCTGGTATGTTGAACGATTGGAGGGTTGATGATCAACATACCAATTTGCAGCTTTCTAGCTTCAGTAGTTTTTAAGATTTGGAGGCGGTCGGACAGACAAGGCCGGCACAATAGTCTCCTTTTACGGAAAACCAATAAAAGATAAATCACCAAGTGTGGTACTCATCAAAACAATTGAATAAGGAATTATATATCTTGCAAAAATACGAATAGATACAGATGCATTGGCTCGCCTAATCAGAAGTTTTATAATACTTTTTATGGCGTATACTGAAAATTTCGTAGACAGCCGAATACCCACATGGCTACAAATATTAAAAAAAAGGAGTTGTAGACAAGCAGCTTAAGTGAACAATAGAAGAACATACGAGTAAACAGTCGGTGAAAGAACAGGCAGCTTAAATATAAAGCAATTGGAAAAAGTCTGATTTCAAAAAAAAAATTAACCTACGGATGAAGTTGAGGCTTCCTCTTACAATTTATCGCCCCTGAACTTCCGCGTATCGAGAACCTAGTTGAACTGAACAGCGTTTAATCTAGGGGGACTTTTTTTTCTCTCTCTCCACTTTTCTTAAAACTTTGAAGAAAACTGCGGTTGGCGTATCCTCAAACCGTTTTAAAGAGAGCTGGTAACTCGAAGGAAGTTAGCAGAACTATCGCTATCGTGATTATTTCCGAGTAGACCTTAAAAGGACTAAGTGATATTTTTTCTTATTTCTTCAGAGATTTTGCATTTCTATCTCTTCTGCCTTTTCATTTGTACTTCGTACGTATATCACCTGGTTTATCTATTGTACTTTGTTCAACCATAATGATGACGTTAATATTTGAGGGTACTATCGTCTTGGTTTGTTCCTGAGTATTTTGACTATATTCAGAAACTTTTCCTTCTTGGTTGCATGTTGAATCGACCTCCCGCCAAATAAAGTTATCTGAAGTATTTTTGCTTATTATCATCTTTGACAATAATTACGGAGATTACCAAATATGTATCGCAATACCTCGATAGGTACAAAATTTGCTGATTTACTTACACCATGTATTGTGCTTATCTAGTTCTTACATATATACAAATAAAAGTAATCGAAAAATAATAATGGAATTCATCAAGTTCACCAGAGGTTTGAACGTTACCAGTGGCAGGATTTGTTTAAAGATAAATGGGTTCACAATAACAAGTGTGTTAATGTCAAGTGATTCTACCAAATACTGCAGGCAGTAAATATCAAACAGTATTGTGCACTATTGTATTTTAAACTTTTTTATTGTTTTTGATGCAAATAGTATTTGTTTTGAACAAGTACAATTTCCAGTTACCAATACGTGCCGCATACGCACACACGCGTTCACACACAAAACAAGTAACGAGGCAAATCCTCGCTATGGTGAATAGGGCTTTGGTCTAAACTAGGCAAACGATCTCGACAATGAATAGAAACATTTTACGTAAATTCTACACCCGATATTGTTTCATAAGCTTGCATTTGAATAGTTTCAAGATTCGTACACCGTAGGAGGTTAGTGCCGTCAGTGCACCTCATATGATGCACTATAGGACGGCACCTCATATGATGCACTGTATACCTAAGGACTTTGGCACCGCTCCTTCTTTTACTCTACTTCCGTTCATATTCTCTTACTTCTATCTGACTTTCCCCCAATCTAACAGTTGTTTCATAGTGCAACTGCGAGGTTTTCCTCCTGTTACACTTTTCAGACCTATCTGTCAATTTCCCTTTCATTGCTGAATGAGCTCATAGGTGCCAGCGCTTGGCCTCGGGCCTAACTTCTATAATCTTTCCATCAAAAGACTCGCAGGGAAGTAGAATCGAATACTTGGGAAGAAGCACCACCAACGGCATCGCAGATCGTATGTAGTAAGTAGCCGGGCAAGCCTGGTTCCGCTCGGGTTGGGAAAAGGTTATCCGAAATACCATCCATCAAAAAATGAAAGAAGCATCAGCTCAGGCGTCCTTGAGGTTTTCGCCTGGCCCCTGCCAGTGGCACACTCATCGATTTACTCATTTCGTTCTCGGTTCATTCAGTCACTCGTTCATCCATCCC
Organism: Macrobrachium nipponense; assembly: GCF_015104395.2. Lineage (NCBI taxonomy): Eukaryota > Metazoa > Arthropoda > Malacostraca > Decapoda > Palaemonidae > Macrobrachium > Macrobrachium nipponense. Next base: position 86,943,093 of record NC_087201.1, read on the forward strand.
GCCCAACGCCATTTGGCCTCTCGGTACTCACGTACTTCATGTTTCATTGTTCTACTGGCTGGATTGGATTTCACTGGTGGGTTTTATCCACAATTCGTGATTTTTATCCACATTCTGAGGATTTAATCTACATTTTCAGCTTTTATCCACCTTTTTTATTCACATTTTTTATTATCTACAGTTTGGTTTTTTATCCATCGTTTTTAATTTTTATCCATATTTCTTTATTTTTATCGATATTTTTTTATTTATATGGATATTTTATTTTTATCATAATTTGAGTTTTTAAATCCTTATTTTGAGATTACTTGTTACGGTTTGTGTTTAAACTAGTGAAGGGGGTCATCGCCAGGTAATCCCTCAGTCCGAAGGGGTAAATTCTCTCTCTCTCTCTCTCTCTCTCTCTCTCTCTCTCTCTCTCTCTCTCTCTCTCTCTCTACAGATTATATTTCTATTGGTTGTTCTTTAATGAATTCGTGAGGGATATTTAGTCCGAGTTCTATAATCTATGAACCTTAAATTAGTTACTGAATGCTTTCGGTTACTTAACAGTCAAAGTCTTTGTATTTTTTTTTCCCAATTTATCGTAACTACAGATATTTGTAAAGTGGAAAAACAATTCTATGAAATGAGTTTCCAATACATGAAATAAAGTAATCACAATCTTAGTTTTTATACATAGTGAATCTACTTCATATACCAGGGCAACAATGAGGCTATTCTTTATTCATTGAAACTTAATTTCATCAGTAATCACTTTCCTTTTGTTGTGCTCCCTCTTCCATTCGGTATTGTAAATAAGGCCTAAATCTCTGATGACGTTTTCTTAGAGCCAGATATTTTTTTTATCATCCTCCTGCCTTGATAATCGACTCACCCTCGTTGATTTCCTGATCAACTCGGATTCAGACTCATAAGGGATCTTCCAAACAGTTTAAATTCATATTTTTGACGAACCATTCACTTCCCTCGCAGATTTCCCACTTTGATTCTTCACTGACTAAATACTGCGCATGTTTTCAGAGTAGACACGTGCAACCTTTCAAAGTAAGAAAAAAAAAATACCATCGTCGGCTGGAATGTCACTCAGCTGACTGCTTTATCGAACGATTCGTAAAGTCAGGTTGAAATTTGTTTCGCCGGAATATCTATAATGTTTACCTTTGGATGGTGGTTTTGTTCATCTGTTTTACTTTGAAATTACCTCAGCTCTTTTCATTTCACGAACTTCGGGGAACACTGCTGCAGTAAACTGTCTATTATGACGTTTCGTTGCCACGTTAAAAAAAAAGTTTTTGCTAAGTAGTTTCTCTCCTTTTTCGAGATACTGCTGTTTTTGTTTATGATCTCCCTCGTTCGTTCATATATAAGTTCATTTCATGATATATTCCTTATTCATGTATCTATATATCGACTGTCATGGCACATTCCCACGGCCCCCTTTGGAGGGGGTTATCTGGTTATTCCTACAAACGTAACTTTCAGTTTTACGCACAAAATGTTTATTTAGTTGTTTATTTAGTGTTGAGTCACGTGTACTGCAATAAATAGCAAGATATCTCTGGGGGGATGCGGGGGCGAAGGCATTTGGAGCGAGGTGTAGTTCATAAATCATTTCAATGCACCCACGAGCAAGTCAAACGCGCATCTAACTTTCACGTTTTGGCTATTTATATTTTCATACATTTATTTGCTGAGTTGCTTTGGGGAATCACTGAATGAAATAGAGTTGCTGTCATTTTAGGAAGGAAATCAAACCCAGTTAGATTGGGAGTACTCATAGACATCGGAAAACTGATGGGGGAGTTTTCTATCCTATACAGGTCCCTTGCGGCCTTAATTTGGACACGTCACTTCTGAAGACACATTTTGGTACGTAGGGAAGGAGGAGTCATCACTGAAAGCGACGGCCCCTGCAAAGTATGTGCACCAGAACAGATTGGGTAGCAACGGAGCCGAAACAGATAGATTTTAAACACGCACACACAAACATATATATATATATATATATATATATATATATATATATATATATATATATATATAATGTGTGTGTAGATATTTCTATGCATATGTATGTAATGTTGTTCATGCAATGTATTACCCGTATATATTTATGTATATTTTGGTAGAATACCAGGCAATGAGGACAGAAAAGCCTTGCAAGATTGTAATTTTTTATTAATGAAATTCTCCGTTAGATACCATCCTGCTTCAACGACTTCCGGTAATTAATGTGCAGAACCTTTGCGCAAGGAGTCAGTTTATGTATTTATATATATAGAGTTTATATCCTATACATATATACATTGTACATTAAATGACCACTTTCATATATATTTATTTATTGTACACACACATATGTATATTATATATATATATATATATATAGATATATATATATATATATATATATATATATATATATATATATATATATATATATATATATATATATATATATAATACATATATACAATTGTGTGTGCTCACGTAATATTACATGTGAAATCCTTTTAAGTGCAATTGCCACTGTATATATTAGGAATGTATATCCGATATAACAGTGATATTAGGATACTTTTTAATCAAGTTGACGTTGTATATTCAGTAAGCTATGTGCCTGTCAGTAACGAAACGACGATATTGTGACGGGGGAAAATAATTTCCGTGTGAAGGATGAAACCAGCTCAGTAATTTTCAATGAAGAAAACGATGAAGCACCTTTGATGTTTCATTGAGCTGTAATAAGATATCTGCTGATCTTACTCATTAATTGTATTTTTCAAATGATAACGTAAAGGCCCAGATGCATGTCATCTGTTCGAAAGTAACACTGTTAAACATGTATGCAATGCTGTGTTTAAAGCTTCTTGCAATGACATAAATAATAAGCAATTCTTAACCAATTTGATGTGGCGGTACATAGCCAAGCCCACAGAGAGAGAGAGAGAGAGAGAGAGAGAGAGAGAGAGAGAGAGAGAGAGAGAGAGAGAGAGAGAGAGAGAGAGAGAGAGAGAGAGAGTATGGGTGTTAAAATCCAGTTTCACAGACTTTCAGACTTTTCTAAGAGATACATAGAATAAGAATAAAAAAAAAACAGTCTTCTAATTGGGTATAAATTTTAGAGGTAGCGTGTTACGGTGACCTAAAAAACAGATCGAGTTATGCATATCTAATGGCCTACATTTAAGTCTGACGGGAAAGACACGGAGAATGTGATAGGAAGGCCCTTTGAATGAAGGATTGTTCATTTTTCAGCCGTTATGTTTGCTTGTTTCTGACGCATGTGAATTTGTGGGTTGGGGGATTCCTTTGGTCATTGTTGTTGAATTTTAGGTTAGATATTTTGATTTCTCAAGAATCAGCATGAAATAGTGTCCTTAGTTCATTTTAGACCAACAAGGTAGACACCCTTATTAGGACCTGCGTCTCTAAATTCTGGTCGTGTTTTGGGTGCTAAAGGAAGCGTGCAAAGGGATGAAAACATCTTCGAAAAAAAAAAAAAATCAAATATGGTGTGACATAAATCTATATAACATTGAGATTGAAATCGTCATGTTTTGTGTCACTGGTAACGAAATGATATTGCTTCAGGAAATGTAATGCATTCGATTTTTAGAAGCGTATCGCACGTACGTACCGAGAGAAACAAAAATTTTCATGCAATCGTATTGTACAACCTCTCTCTCTCTCTCTCTCTCTCTCTCTCTCTCTCTCTCTCTCTCTCTCTCTCTCTCTCTCTTTCTGATTGTTTATATAAACTTTGGTACTCAGTTGATATGCTCTGAGAATGATTAAATTCCCGAAAAATGGTGAAAAAACTGAAATTTATAACTTTCCCATTGTGTTCACATCTGTCAAAGAAAATAGAATTGTTTCTTCATAGTTCTGAGAAGATAATTGTTATTAAGCAAAATAATCTAACTTAATTAAATTCTTACTCCCATTACATGGAGCAAAAGGAATTTTTTTATGCTCACTTTTAATAACCTTGTATAACTCTCATCTACCTACTGTAGTGTCGTTATAGAAACCAGAAAATATCAGACGAATCGATTTTTGTGTTTGTGATATTTAAATCCGTTTAGAAATTTTATAAGTGTTAACATTAAGATCTTTTCAAAGCAAGGAAACGCTAAGAAAAACATACCCTCTGCTTGTTTTAAATTTGAACTGCTACATCTGATAAAGCATACAATTTAGTAAAATATCAAGGCTAAATTGATTTTTCTATGGACATTGAAACTAGAGTTAAGAAAGAGATGTATCGTACAGTTTTTACGTGTATGAAGTAGGGCGGAGCACTAATTACAGTACTTAAGGAGACTTTTTATGGTTTTGCGTGCATGCGAAGTCGTTGCTGGCACGTTAATAATATGTTAGCAAAAACTCACTCGAAGAGTAATGTTTTTTCTTATCTGCATATACATATCTGTTAATTTCACTCGTTCTCTTTCTACAAGACTATTTCTTATCAGCGAAATCTCGTTTTGTTTGCGCAGTTCTCTGAGTACACGTAGAAGTGAAAGAAGTCCCTATGTTTATTGCTCATAAGATGGAATAACCTAAAGAAAGTCTGAACGGTAATTGCCTCAATTACTATAAGATTTTTTGAGTGAGCTTATTCCTGGAATACTGCAATTTCTGAATGCCAATAATTGGTGACTCTTCAGCAAAAACTTGAAAACGCCATGCGAATTTTTATGATTGGTGAATGAAATTTCTTGCACACGAACTCTTTTTATTTTTAGGGAACTCCATAAGCTGTAAACTCAGTTTAATCCTTAACGAAATTTGGCGTATACTAGAATAAAGAAAATAAGTTTTTCCTCTCTCCTATTCATACAAATAATTAAACCACTTCTTCAGTACATGTTAGTATAGTTTTCTTTCATTCTGTTTACTTCTTAGAAACGTCTAGGTTTAACAAGTTCTGTAAAACAAAACGAGTTTTCTCTGATAAGAAATAGTCTTGTAGGAAGAGAAATCTTTCCCCAAGTATGACTTGGTATCATTTCATATTTATAAGGGATGCCCGGATGGACAGTAAAATGTTTATGCTTGTGTCATGTCACTTTCCCCCAAATGGTGAAACCTACTTCTTAGGTGCAGATGAAGTTCATTTTCTTTTTGAAAAATATTTTGCCATCGTTTTGGTTTACATCAATGATGTATTTACCTACGAAATATTTTGAAATATCAGTTTGGGAGATCTCACGAACTTAAAAGTATTTGACATTTTATGTTGAATTATAATTAGGGAGATCTCATAAACTTGGAAAAGATTTTACATCATCTGTTCTCAAAATGCACTCCCAAAGTACTTCAATTAGGGAGAAACGAAGAAAAACATCAAAGGAATATTATATATGTCGCTTTAAACTGTATTATTTGACATATTTATTCATAATTACTAATCAATTTCAGGTCAATAGTAATGAGAACGAATAATCTGAAGATTTCCATGTTTATAGTGACAATTCATTCACCAAAAAAACAGTGGGTTTCCATCAGTCACCACTAGTAAACATTTTTGTAAAGACAGCGTGTTTATATTAGCGGATGATTGTTCATCCATATGTTCAAAATATCCCGATCAGAATTTTTCCAGGGAAAGGAAGTCTTACAATCATATTCCGATATTTTAGGTCGCTCTTGAAACGCTTATACATAAACACACGAGCAGACACCAGAACAGACATCACATCTTCGAGTATAATTTATGTATGTATGTATGTATATATACACATACACGTATGTGTGTATATATATGCACTACATATGTTTTCAGAACATTTGAAAGCTCCTGAGTGTTTTTGTTGATATATATATATATATATATATATATATATATATATATATATATATATATATATATATATATATATATATATATATATATATATATATATATATATGTGTGTGTGTGTGTGTGTGTGTATGTATGTATGTATGTGCGTGTATGCACACACACAGAGTAGACAGACAAACATTCGGACAGAATTCCCTTTCACATAGAGCTGTATCTTTGCGTATATGTATATTTGTTCGAGAGAACAATCACCTTTGATACAAGTTTAGATATGGGTAGTAAAATTCGAATGGCAAACAGAGACTTCGTTTGCTTCCATAGAGTGTTCCTATTTCTTTAGTCTTTTCGTTTTTGAAGAATATCCATTTGTCAGTCTCTGTTCTTTGTTGAAGTCTGTCATTTCAATATGTTCCTCTTTTTTTTTTTTTAGTGATTTTTTCCCCTCTCCTCTACACTCCATCCATTTTATCTTTTCATTGTTATCTACTTTAAGTTAAAGTTCACTTTCTCGGTTCTGCTAATATTGTAGTATTTTTATGAATAAATAAACAAAATGATTCATACCATAACATCCACCTTACAGGGAATTGGAGACTTTAACAAGTTGTTATTGTTCAGGTATAATTTTACTATTGTCTCTCCTTGAATTTACCTCAGCCAAGTAAATAATTTCTTAATGGTTTATAAAGGCTGTAAGCAAGTGTGAGTGTGTATGTATGTATGTATGTATTTATTTATATATATGGCTATGTATATATAAATATACATACATAGCCGTATATTATGTTTGTATGCATGCGTGAATGCATATACATATACATATATGTATTCATATACATATATGTTATATATATACACATATGCGATGGCGGTGTGGTTTAGAGCTTCACTGTGCGTCTTGAATTTGTTGGGTTTGATGGCTCGCGCCCGTGAGCCGACAAATTTCTTATCGACTAAAAAATTCACTCTCGGTTAACATATATGAAAATATATTAATTCCGAGGTAGAGTGAATTAGATATTAAATGAGATTTGTAGCTCGATGTATGCATGTGAATGACGATAAAGTGATATGACTCATATATATATATATATATATAATATATATATATATATATATATATAGATATATATATATATATATACATGATAATATATATATATATGTATGTATATATATAAGTCATATCACATTACCGTGATTCATATACATATCGAGCTACAAATGTCCTTTAATATCTAATTCGCTCTACCTCGGAATCAATATATTTTCATATATGTTTAACCGAAGGGGAATTTTATATATATATACATATATATATTATAATATATATATATATATATATATATATATATATATATATATATATATATAATATAAACACACACACAGAGTTGATATAAAAAGCTTTTCAAACGTTATCAATACAGTGGACATGAGACTGGAGCAGCGAACAAAAGTTCCATTTAAACATCCAAAACATCAATCAAGGATCTTTTATGTGTAATCTAGTGTCAGCACAGTAGGAAAAGAGTAATTAATCACTGCCCGGGGGAATATGCGCAACTTTGCTGTCATTCATCTGAACCTTTTTGATGTAGGTTTTCATTTCGCTCAAGCGGATTTGTCAATTCATAAATTATTTTTTGCAGTTTTACTTCTCGCTCGTTTTGCTCTCGGGAAATGTTAGTGTAATGACGTTTTTGTGTGCGAAATGCTGCGGGGCGTAAGTTGCGTTTTTAATTCGCATCTCGTAAAACTGACTTGCATAATATTTCAGGCCTTACCAAAGTATAATCAGTATTGGACAACGATATAATTCGACCATTGTATCTGTAAGGGGGCGGGGTGGAGAAGTGCCGTCAGTGCAACTCATGCGGTGCGCAGTAGTCACTACCCAAGACTCCTCGCAGCGTTCTTAGCCGCATCATCTACTCCCTAGCCTTTGACTTTACTTCCGTTTTCGCTTTCGTTCTTCCGTTTTGATGTACAACCTCTCCAACTGCCCCATTTTAGCCTATCGCTTATTTTCATAAATGAAATCACATTCACAGATAAAAAATCAGCAATAATACTTCTGGATGCTAACCTGGTGCTTAAAATCGTTCAAAGGGGATTATGTACTTATGTGATGGGCTCATATTTTTGTTTTACTGAAAGCATTTTAGGACTGTCTCACACTTTGCTTCTCAAAGAGGAATTCTTATTGTCTGTATTGAACCGGTTTTTTTTTTATTCAGGTGTCTACTCTTTAAAGCTATGTAATTGAATCTTTCTTAGAAAAAAATTTCTATCATAAAAATTCCGAACGCGCGTCGGTTATGCCATAAACTTTTGTATATGTAAATCGTAAGTTCCTGTTTCTTTTGAGTTTTGTGCTTTTTATTGAAAATATTTTTTAACAATCATATTACCTATACCATAAGCGCTATTTTTATACAACATTCAAATTCAGTCTAGAAATGAAAATAGAATGTTCTCCCAAATGTTTTTAAAATCGTCAAGATAAAGTTAATATAAATAAAAGAATAAAAGAAAAGTAGATTGTTGACGAAAGGAGATTGTAGGTATTTACTGGGTCAATAGTTATTGATCTGATCTGGAAGTTGGGAGGGCTTTTCTCTCTGGATCAGAATAGGATGATAACATTACTCAAAAGGTCAAGGCTCTCTTCTTTGTTCTTTCAGATTGATATGTCTGGATATCCCCTGCTGAGAAGGAGAAAAGCGGAAATATCATATATCCATAGGGCAAGAGGAAAAGCTCAGGATGCACAGGCCTCATGTCCAGTATACGTGTGTGAGTTGCATACGTGCTATATATGTATACATATAAATTATATCTGTGTATATATGTATATACGTATATATATATATATATATATATATATATATATATATATATATATATATATATTAGTAATATATATATATATATGTATATACGTATATATATATATGTATGTATACTCGTACATATGTGTTGTGTGGTGTTGTATGTTATGCACGTGTGTGTATGTATGTATCCATGTACATGCATATATAATCCAAATCGTTTCTTAACAATCAGTGTTTGTTTCCTACAGAACAAGGAAGTAGTGTTTTAATCCACCCGCTTCTTTAGAAACGTTTAGTGTAATTCTACGAAGGCTTTTAGTTCTGTTTTGCGGTCACTCGCTTTCCCTGAATGTTAATGCTATTCATTCTGACAGTTGCTGTTCAGTCGTTTTCATACTTCTCTCTCTCTCTACTCCTTCCTCACATTACATTCTGAGTTTAAACCATTTTCGCTAATCTGTCTCTCCCATTCTTCCTAGTTGATCGAACCACTTCTTTATGCCTTGACCAATCATTTACCTGTGCTATTTTTCATCCATATGATGTTAATCTTTTTTCATTCTTAGATGTCCGATTGTCTTTGATGTACAGTATCCTCAGTAACTATACAACGTCTTAGTCACTAATTCCGCACAGTGGAAACTGTCACGTTAACTTAAATTAATCTTGGAGGAGGGAAAAGCTTTATTCGAATGAAGTGTCTACTCTTTTTCAAGTTAACGTATTCAGATAGACAAGTCGAGAGAAATAACAAGATCGACACAAGTCAACTGCAATTGAATGTCTTATTTATTTCTTTATTTTTCTTGCAAGCACCACCAAATTCAGCAACTTAGTAACGTAGTTCAGTTTTCCCCTTAATCATTAGATAAGCGGGAACGAATGAGCACGAAGGAGATGAAATCCTTGTACTAAATCCAAGAATGAACTCCGTAAGGTAATAAGTGTGCGTTCACGCTCACTATTGTAACTGTACATACAAACCTTTGAGACGCAGATTCCTTACATTATAGGGTAGATTTTAATTATTTATTACCGACGAACAAGAAGTACACGCACACCAGCTCATACTCAGGCACAGTATTTGGCGTTGTTGACCGTTTAACGTTCGGTTGAATAGAAAGCTATCTGCTCTAGGATGAAAGGCTTTCTTATAAAAATCTGACTTCGGATTCACTTGGAACACAGAAGAGGCAATGATGGCCAAAGTTACGAAGGTTAAGTGGTAAAAAGTAAAACTAAAAGAAGTGTGACTATACTTTAGAATTCTAACTGCAAATAGTTGGATTTCTGCGCGTGCAGCATCTACGACTTCTTTTGTACAGGTACCTGTGCGTTTGTACATCCATGTCCCACTTCAGTAACACTCACGAACTTTAATATTCTAAGAAGATTTCGTTACTTCCAAGAAGTTGGCTCCATTGCGTAATATTACCGAACTTCATGAAGCTACTCACGCTCTTCAGAGAAACTGGACGTTGAAACTAACGGTAAATAATTATACTCTCGATGAGAGAAGTTTGGTATTTACTGTGAGGAAAGTAAACAAAAAGCTTTTTGATGAGGACATAAATAGGAGTGACTTGAATCTAAATGGTCAGAATAAAAATGAAATTTGGCTAGTATTCTTAGGACATCTTATACTAGTTCAGCGCTATTTGGATTTTTGTCGCAGCATACCCTCTGTGCCAGTGGTCGCGATTTTACAAGGAACTTTTATAACTTTTTTTTTTTTCGTAGCTGTTTTGTATCTTTTTCCAAGGTCTATTATGCTTTACGTGCTATGAACTGCAAGCAAATCAAGCAAAAATGGTAAAATAACTAAACAGGAAGGTGCGCTGTTGTCTAGATTGGTAAAAATGAATTGGATGTCATAATTTGACTTTTACACTTTAGAAAATAACGAAATTGTAAATGAATGGCGTTGCTACAGATGAGACGTAGTAAGTAGAAAAAAAAAATTGCGATGTCTGAAGTTTAAGATTAGACTTCGGAGAACGGAATAAATTTCAATTCCTCTACTTCGAAAATATAAACAAACACTTACAGTTTTCAGATATTGAAGCTGATAGGGTCACATTGCTGAAGGGGAGCACGTGTCATGTCACACATGAGGAGAGTGCACTTTTACACGGTGAGTGACCTCTAGGTCGTGGTACTACTCAATAAAATACTAAGTCTTAACGTACATAAGAGAAAAGATAAAAGGAGGGAAGTTAAAGAGCAGTTACAATGTTACATGCAGGTAATTGGTAAATTGAGAGAGAGAGAGAGAGAGAGAGAGAGAGAGAACTGACTTTCCCGTACTGACCTTGACCGGCCCAGCGTAAGCAACGGCGAAAATGGCACACGTCAGGAGAAGAACGGTCAAGGCTTGGAGTGTCATGGCGATGGAGACTTTGCCGAACGGGCACCAGACGTAACAACAGCAACAAGAGGTGAGAAGAAGGAGCAGCGCGGAGGTACCTACAGTGCGGTGTCTCCGGCGACAATACGGCCGCCCCTTTCCCGCAACTCCATTATATAGCCCCCGCCTTTCCCTCCACCCACCGGACCCGCCCACTCCGAATCTCCCACCCACTCGCTCCTCAGGCAACAGGTGCCTCGAAGACACCCAATTAATTTTAGGGTCATTCCGGAGCGAGCCTGGGGGGGTGGGGGGCCGAATTTATAACGAAAGCAAAAACAACGCCACGCTGGACTGAGGAAAATCCTTCATTTGAATGATAAAGAAAACGAACGATTAGCTTTTGACAGAAAGTCGGGTCAGGAGACCCACTTGATATATGATTCTTATAAAATTGCATATGTTTTTATCACGGAATTGAAAGTATACTTTATGAATGAAGTATAATGCTTGATTAAACAGCGATAGGAAATGGATCACAGAGCACATTTCCTCTCTTCTGGTAGAATGACTGAGAAGGACAGTGGGTAGTTGTAACAGTCAAGCGCAGGAACGCTTTCGGCCATTCAGCGCTTAAGGCAGTGAAAAAACGAAGTGGGAGTGGTTGGACAGCACGATAATGAGAGCTAGCAAGTTAAGGAGGTAAAGTGAACGGATCTACGGTTGACTTAGAAGATCCCGCAGTTCCATGGAGAACTCATAGTGTGAGAGGTTGGACAACAAGACTGAAAAGGGTAAAATGTGGGTACAACGAGGTTCTGAAAGGGTGTGTTGCAAACACCTTTTGGTAATGTCCACAGTGAACCACGTGAGGTGCACTGACGGCAATACTTCCTTTCAGTTGACACGAGCGTTCATAGTCTTTCGTTTAGCATAACTGAGGCTGCAAACCCTAGGGCGCTCAGGGGATACGTTTGAGAAGCAAGCAGTCCTGACATGCTTGAGAGCAATCCCCCAAATAAGATATGCAAAACAAGCTGAGGGCAACGAGCTTACACCGGTGATTGAATCCAAGTCAGAAGTAGGAACCGGGTTACTACAGGATTGACTGAAAGTCCGGGATTCAACCTTGTTACGAAGTCTAACAGGAGTCCCCTCCCGGAAGACATCATTCTAAAGCTTCGAGAGGTATATGAGTTTCTTAAAAAATCTCTCCAAGATTCCAGTGAACCGACTTAACAAAACCCATAACTTATTCCTCTTATATTACATTCAAGTGCTTTGTTTACTTATGAACCCAAATACTAATTGATCTGATTAATGTAATTTCCAAACAATGCATTTCAGTGATTGAAATGCAGCTTATTTTAGGTATTTCATGGTAGAATGTGTCTGTGTACTAAAAGTAGAGAAGTGAATACGAACATTGAACAATGAAAGTCTTAATTACAATGGGACGGGGCTATGCTTGCAAAGGGAAAAAAAAGGCATTCAAATATGACCATGACAGTCATAGAAACTAATATCTTTGAAATGTTTAAGAATACAAAAGTGACCCAACAGTAATGAAATCAAGATCTGAAAAATGGAAATAAAAGATACCTTTCATAAATTTAAGGGAAATGTAAAAAAAAAAAATATCAGTGGAATCCAATTGTAGTGCTAGCATAAAAAAAATAAAAAAACTCTGCCCTCTGACAGAAATCCGGACGTAATGACATTTCTTACCGAACCCTGCTTAAGTAGCCGAGATATTCATGAAAAGATTAAACATGTAAAATGAGCTTGCACTTCTTAAAGGGACTGGCATTCAAGCCTGGATTTTGGGAACATCATCTCTGCGACTCAGAACTAAATGGTGCTCTCATTTAAGAAGTTTCGTGCAAATGAATTATAACTAACTTAAGGGGTCGTTACAGAGTAGTACGTGCCATACGAGAGAGAGAGAGAGAGAGAGAGAGAGAGAGAGAGAGAGAGAGAGAGAGAGAGTTTAGCGTATGCTCGAACACTATCCTCTTAACCAAACAAGCACGTATGGCATGGGCTGTAGTGTTTCTGTGATGTACTCCTGCTAATTACGTTTAATAAAATCGATTGTTGGGTGGTCATTGTGTTTCATCTTTTAATGATTTATTTAGAAAGATGACGCAAATAAAAAAGATATCAACCACGCAATAGCTAGTAAAAAAGACAACAGACAGCACTAGTGTTTGATGCGAGTACACACACGCACATATGTGTGTGAGCACGCGCGTTTTCTTAATTACAGTAAGTACCAGGCAACGTGAAATTAGGGAAAATGATCAATATAAATAATTATGCCTTCTGTTTCTTCCTGACAAGTTTTTGACATTATAATATATATATATATATATATATATATATATATATATATAAATGTAAATATATATGAGATATATATATATATATTATATATATATATATATAGACGAGAGAGAGAAGAGAAGAGCGGAGAGAGAGAGAGGAGAGGGGGGAGGGGGGGGGTGGTGTTTCAATATATTTCTTTTAATTATTGTACAGAATATATTTTACGTTCATGAAGTTACTCCTCACAAAGAATGAATATTAGAACATGTAACCAAGAAATGCTAAAATATAGCCCCCGATTCGAGGTCTATTTTAACGCACAGGCATGCATAATGTAATTTCACCCCGTGTTGTTTCCGTGAAGCAAGTAGTGTTAATTATTTTAATGAAACCTGGAAGAGAAGTATGCGTTGCGATGCTAGGCTAACAGTATTTTTACTTGATTATGAATAAAATTACCTTCGCGTAATTCATGAATTGCACACACTCACGTATGCAAGTGCGCGCATTTCACACATATATATATCACTCATTTGCCAGGAGAGTGACAAAACTCTAAAGAATGTGTTTTTTGTGGTCTTGATACCAGCAGACAACCCTTTCTTTGTTCCATATTGCAGTAACTTCTTATTTCTATTTGTAATAAAACCGCTCAGTAAAAGAATAATCTTAATACCAATGGACAATGTATAGAGTTTTAAATTTAAGTAGCTTTTCCTGAAAAACAGCAATTTTTAAGTTATATCACTCTGGCAAATGAGTGATATATACTATATATATAAATATATATATATATATATATATGCATGTATGCTTGTGTGTGTGTGTGTTAAGTTTCAAGTATCGCTTAAAGTCAGGTTCACTACACCATAAGGATACCTTAAACTCAAGAGAAATTGGTAATTGATAAGTCGACTTTGACCTTTCGGTTATCTTGATAGTAGAATGGTCAAAATCTACTTTCTGTCTTATATCTTAACCAGAAGCCCGTGTTCAAACCTGACTGGGTGTAGATACACTTACCAATTATAAGTCCCCTCGTAAGTTATTCGGAATGCAGAGTGAATTCGATATTGAATGATATTTAGGGTTCTATATATATGTGTGGTGTGTGTGTGTGTGTGTGTGTGTGTATGGACGTGTATCATTATATATATATATATATATATATATATATATATATATATATATTATTATATATATATGTACATGTATATATATACGTATAAGTATATATATATATATATCTATGTGTGTGTGTGTGTGTGTGTGTGTGTGTGTATGTATATATATACGTATATATGGAACTGTAATATCTTCAATGGCTTCTTAACTTCTTGAATTCTTTGCTCTTTTTTGCATACGCTTGTTTCTACAAAGCCTGAAGATCCAAGTTCAAACATTATTTTAAAGAAATTGTGATGTCAGGTTTCGGGAAACGAACCCAGGTCCCCTAATCACAAAGAGGTCACGTTGCCGACCTGACCGCAACGTGACCTCTCTGTGATTAGGGGACCTGGGCTCGTTTCCCGGTACCGGTCATGCTAATTTCTTAAAAAAATTTCTTTGAACTTGGATCTTGAGGCTTTGTAGTGACAAGCGTATCCAAGAAAGAGCAAAGAATTCAAGAAGTTAAGAAGCTATTGTGTTTATTACAGTTGCATATGTATGTGGTAAAAAGGTTGCCAGTAGATTCTACACACACACACACACACACACACACATATATATATATATATATATATATATATATATATATATATATATATATATATATATATATATATATATATATATATATTAGACGTAGATAGAGACAAAATGAAACATGATCACAGTTATTGTTGCCAGTATATTATTTATTCCTATGGGCAACATATCCACAATTCACAATTTTATGACTGATTTACACGCAGTTCGTCCGAAAACCTGTTTTGCTGAAATGGCTTTCAGTTCCAAGTAATATATTACAAGTCTTCTCAATTTTCTGTCTAGTTCTTTGGATCTAAATTTATGATAAACAAAGTATTTTCCTTATCCCAGTATCCTGATCGTTCTTGGGTTTCCTTCTTGCCCTATAAGATTTTTTTTTTAATTCCTTTTTACCTCTTCTTTAGCAGTTATTGTTTAAATTATGAAGCCGTTCTCATGATCTTCTTGTTATAATTTTATTACCTCACTTTTCAGTCTTGGAAGCTTCACTCTCCGTGCTTTCAAAGCAGGGAATTCGTTTAGGAATTTTCTACCGCTTTATGTGCATTCTTTGACTCTAACATAGTTTTAGCATATGAGGTTTCATTTGACTAAATTTCTGAGTATGCTGCTATTCAGGACTTCTGTCGCATGAATCACCTTATCTTGTCGACCAGCTTCGATATTTACTCCCATTATTCAGGGACTTGGTTATTCGTTTCCATAACTCCGCCATTCATTCTGACAACCATTTAGTGAGGCCGCTGACACCAACTGTGCTGCCTCCCTCGGTCCCTCCGGTAGAGGTCAACATATGTAGAATTGATAACTATTAGTGGAGAAATAATGTAGTCTTGTCTACTACCTAGTTGAGCACCAAATCGAGCAAGCTCAAGATTCTGTGAATCGAGAGTCGCTCATGGGAGTCTTTCATTTTCAAAATTCTTAAATAATAAGAATTATGAGAATATAAAGACGCAGAGCCGTCAACCGTTTCTTTAAGCTTGTTTCTTCTTATAACGGGAATCTAACGCGGCTGCAGCAGAAATCGACCTTTTCGAAGTATTGCAAAACAAACTAATTATTACATTTTGAAAGCAAACTTTGATGATGCAGGTTCATTGACTTAGTTCAATGAGCAGTCCTATGATCCTGAATTTTCGAGGAATCCTTCAAGACCCGGGATTATTGAGTAGCTCTTGTAATTTTGCGGGATTTTTTTTATATTATTATTATAAAGGGATTATTTACATTTTAGTATCATCTATTTACTTTTTTTGGCCCTGTTTCTCTAGGCAAACATTCATACTATAGGGAATTTTTGTTGATACATTGTCCTTTCATAATGCGTCGTCATCATCAATGTCACATTAGTAATCAGACCAGTCAAAGCTCATGAAAAATGCCTCCTCTTAACAAGCATCATGGGATCTAGCATGACTGATTAGGCTTTGAGGGTGATTACCAGTTATTAACAAGGCCACTAGTGAAAAGATATGACCTCTCCGGCCCCAGCTGTTATACTTTATAATCATAATCTTATGACTTTAGTTGTCTTCCGAAGTACTTTTATCCATCGTAGCAGTTGTCTGTGATTGTTTTAAGATTACCAAATTGCTGCTTTATCTTTATCTTGCCTTTCATGTGCTTTGAGGCATGTGGAAATAATCCTGTACAATTTGGTATTCTGGCCATTTCTTTGGTAATTTTATTTCTAGACCTTTCTTTAATAACATTTTATTAATACGCAGCAGTTCGAAAAAGGGCATCTTCTGACAACATCTTGGGTTCGACCAATTTGAAAACTAAAAATGCAGTTGTGAGGTTTACAACCGGAATCATTGGTCGTAGTCCTTTTATGTTGTAATCCCTTGAACATTGGGCAGGGATCTGTAGTGAATCAAAAGAAGAAGGTTATAGGAACAATGAGGCCCGTAAAATGCATCGTCATTTAACACGAGGCACCGCTAACTACGGCGATATACTCAGTTATTCATCCCCCTCCATACACGTAATTTGGCCGAGGGCGCCATGCATCAGAGAGAAACTATTTGCATGCATTTATGCCTTGGTTGTTTAATGTTTACCATTTCTATCTAACCTAAAACCTATCCTGACCCAAAGACTATGATTTTCCTCTGCGGTCCCTGATTATACTTGAAATTAGACATGCTTATAATGCTTTAGCCAAGGTCCTCTAAATATACTCAAAGCATATTTAAAGGTCCGTGACGTTAGACAATCATTTCCGACGGAATTGAATGTCAAATTCATCACATTCTGTCAGAGAAACTGTTTCACATGTAAATAATTTTCTTCTTAGGTAATCATCTTTTTCAAAGTTTAAACACGTCTTAAGACAACGTCACAAAATTCACACCCAGACTATTCGAAAAATAGTAATTGTTTTACAGTTAACACTGCTCATCACTTTAGACTAAGAATGTCGTCGCTAGGCTAAGAATGCCATGTATTCAGATCCTTTGTATCGGAAGCAATTTTTCTTTTTCTTTGTATTTTCGACCTCCAGGACAGTTTCAGTACTAATAGTGCACACATAGCACTTTGTAACGCCTATACCCAAACCATTCTGAAAGTAATAAAAAAGCTGCTAAGATTCGAGCGAACAGCCAACATAACCAAAATTGAATGATCTGATGGTGGCTGTAACTGAAGGTTTTGAATGACCCATGAAAACAAAACTTCTTCATAGTCAAATGTGAATATCAGCAGTTCATGTTTATTTGATTTTATTCGTTGTTAATTGTAACGTTACTGAATTAATAAGCAGATAGTATTTTTATCAGGAGCCATTTCGGTTCAAACTTTTGCCATTAAAGGGATTTGTTTTGGAGCCAGGTCCTAAATAATATGCTCGTTGATGTTCAGTATTTATGATCATTTAAAATTTGAAATTTAACTGAGAGCAGAGGATTCCGATATGGAACATATCACGTAAATGGGATATTTGCCAACATTTTATAATTTACCTTTATTCCATTCTTAAATTTAAATCATAGCTGGGACATATGTTAGCAATTTTAATTTATTTTTGCTTTGATGGGTGATGAAATTGTTAGTATTTAATCAATTTTTTTGGCCATGGTAAATGATTTTGAGTTTAAAGTTCCTTTCAAGTACTGATAATTCAGGAAGTTTGAAGTGTTCATGAGTTTCATACTCCGGTATACAACATGTGTCAGCACAACTATTTAATCCGTGCAACTGCTGCCTTTGCAAAAATCAGCTTGTTTCTGAGGGTGAATATACCGAATAATTACTGCACAACCTACGTTAGTGAAATGCCTCAAAGGTTTGCAGATTCAGTCAGATCACTTTTTATATGCTGTGAATTCACGTTCCTGATAATAAACACTTTATGTAAACTACGTATACTACAATTTGGCATCCAATTTTTCGTTAATTTTTTCAAGATATCTGAATGCAAATTATCATCAACTTTTGAAGTAGTTTATTATTGAAAAAATGTTTTTTTGCTATTTAGACTTATATTTGAGTTCTCAGTGAATCCCTAATTGAGATGATAGTTTCATGTTACATATATTACGAAACCGAAACCAGGTTGCGATGACTTTGGTTAACAGTGCATATATAGTTAACAGACAGATTTAAATCTTTATCGCGG
>NC_087201.1:86966757-86969257 GCF_015104395.2 Macrobrachium nipponense
CTGGTTACATAAGCCGCAGTCAAAGTATACCTCCTGAAGACAGTATGTAAACAAATTCGTCAATCAATGGAAATTCGTGTCCCCATTGGTTGGGATTTATAACGTCATGCTTTTTAATTTTGATTACAGCAGCCAGTTGTTTCTACTAGCGCCGTGGTATGGCTATTATGGCTAACGTGAGTATTTTTGTTTACTCTATAGTATCTTTGATATATATGCCCATATGTACATATGTATGTATGTATATACGTGATATATGTATATTATATATATGTATGTATATATATATATATATATATATATATATATATATATATATATATATATATATAATGCATGCATGTATGTATGTATGCATGTAGAATCTACTGGTTACTTTTTTGACCAGATACATATGCAACTGTAATGGCCAAAAATGCCCTCTGAATTTCTTGAATTCTTTGCTGTTTTTTGGATATGCTTGTCACGACAAAGCCTGAAGATCCAAGTTCAAAGAAATATGCAGAAATTGTGATGTCCGGTACCGGGAAACGAACCCAGGTCCCATAATCACAAAGATGTCACGGGTTCGTTTCCCGGTACCGGACATCACAACTTCTTCATATTTCTTTGAACTTGGATCTCCAGACTTTGTCGTGACAAGCACATCCAAAAAAAGAGCAAAGAATTAGGGAAGTTATGAGGGCATTGTGGCTATTACAGTTGCATATATATATATATATATATAGTATAAATATATATAATATATATGTATATCTATAATATATATAACATAGAGTATATTTAAGGAAAGAACAATAAAGATGTTAAAAGCGAAAATCTAGACCATCTTTTATCTATCAGTTTTAAAAATCAGAAGTCTATTGTCTATGTATATATATATATATAATATATATACATATATATAATATTATATACTATTATGATAGATATATATATATATATAATATATATATATATATATATATATATATATATAGAATGAGTTGTATTAGTATGCATGGTATAAATGTGCTACGCGTCAAAGTAAAGACGTAAGAACGCTATTTCTAAATAGAACTAAAGAATATTTAAATCAGTCACGGAGAGAGAGAGAGAGAGAAGAGAGAGAGAGAGAGAGAGAGAGAGAGAAGAGAGAGAGAGAGACCTTACCTTACAGACCTTACAGAGAGAGGACTGTCACGTATTCTTTTAATTATTGAATATTTAGCTCAGAATACTCTATTTTGTTTCTTATTTCTGATGTCAGAACATGTGTATTAGAAGTAGTAAATTTAATATCTTTCTTCTTTCCCACCGTTATCCCTACATTAAGTAGTCGGTTGTCTGATGCGCCTTCTCCACTGCCGTCTATCAAAGGCATCATCAGGCATGGTTTATTATTTGGCAAAGGGGGTTTTTACGACAGCATGCCGTTGCTGTCATCAACCACAGTGGGCCTAGCCTTTTACTAAAAAAGTAAAGCTGCAAGGCAGCAGCTGTCCTTTTAGTCGCCTTTTACGATAAGCAGGACTTACGGCGGTAGTATACTTACACCCCTACCACAGGATCAAACAAATATAATATCTTGAGTATATAAAAAAGGAATATACTTGAATTCATTTTACTCAAGCACTCGCATATATATATTATATATATAGATCTATAATATTACCTTAGATACCTACACACACACCACCATTAATATTATATACAGATATTATAAATATACATATATATACTATATACATACATAAATTTATTTATATATTTGAGATGATGTATTTGAATACTATGTAGGACACAATACTATTTGGAAGGACACGAAATGTGTAGATAAGCAGAGATGGAAAAAAGGATGTCGTTAGTGAAAGAGTGGATCAAATATTTTGAGATGGCGTGGTCGTGTTTTGGAAAGATTGGAAGATAATTATTTGATGGGAAGAACGCTCGATTCGGAAGTATTGGGAGGAGAAAAAGACTTAGGAAGGGCTGGTAAAATGGCGTCAAACACAGGAGACTGTGCAAGAGGTGTATTTTTGCGTGCTTGGGAATTCGACGCACTGTTGATGAGTCCTTAGAAGGTCTGTTATCCAAGTTCAGAACCCATTTTTCTCATCCCACTGTCTCCCATAGGGAGGGTAGCGCCGTCAGTGCACTTAGGCATTACTCAAGGTTCATTGCAGCGTCCCTTGGGTCTCTAGTTGCAACCTCCTTAATCCCTTTTACTGTACCTCCATTCATATTCTCTATCTTCCGTCTTCCTACCGACCCTCTCCTAACAATTGTTTCTTAGTGCAGTTGCGAGGTTTTCCTCCTGTTATATCACTAAAACCTTTCTACTCCCTGTTTCCGTTTCAGCCCTAAATGAACTCATAGGTCCCAGCACTTGGCCTTTGCTTAAAATCTATATTCCATTAACCCACTATTTTGCATCTATATTTCAAAGTACTCTCTCCGTAAAGATAATTAAAGATTAAATATGAATGTGGCAGTGATCTTTGCTTTAAATTTTTACATC
>NC_087201.1:86971757-86984257 GCF_015104395.2 Macrobrachium nipponense
GAATGAAATACAGACAAAGATAAAAACAGTTCCCTGATTGAAATGGAATTTCCCTACAGTACCTTATGGATGCTGGACATCTCCTTGATGTCTCGGCACTATGGATTTTAAGATATACTTGAGGCTTCCCAAAGCTTGGGAAAGCCAGACCCTGGATGAGTGGTGGGGGGGGGGGGGGGGGGGGGGGGGGGGGGGGGGGGGGAGATGGGGCAGCAGCATCTGGTAAGGAGCAAGGCTCTGACCTGGCCTAGGTCTGGTGTTCTTCTGAGAGTGGGCTCCTGGGTTCAAGGCCTTTTGAAGTTTTCTCCTGGTAAGCCATGCCTCCAGTCCCTGTGGGGGTGATTCCAACAAGCAATGGCAGAAGAGATAGCTTTTTCAAAAGACAGGAGAATGGATTCCTCTAAAGTGGAAGAGGCAACTTGTATAAGGCATAGATGAATTAAACTTGGGTAAAAGCCTTTCTTTTTCTTGGTTCTAGCTTAAAATCTTGAACACCTCCCCTTTCTAGAGGACATTTCAACCCTGGACAGGTTGGAATGGACAGGACAAGCTAGAAACAAGGACCAATTGCAATATAGATTACTGAGCCTTCCATTCTCCCTTGAGTGGACTTAAAATATAAGCAATATTCAAATTCTGCTATTATAATATTCATGAAGTCTTACTCGACAGACAGAGAATTAAGTAAAATGAAGTGTGACTTGACTAAAGATTAACTTGCTATATTCCAAAAAGAGTACTGTTAAAATATAACGTCACGCTGAGGACAACAATGAATAGCAAATAATTGGCTATACATGGACTTAATCTACAGGTAAATTACATCCTATGGTTCAAGGGAACACATACTATCTGTTTACCCCGAAGGAGCGATATGACACGTTCAGGTGGGTTAATGGCCCTACGGTTTCGTTACGTAACTTTGTCTAGTAACAAGACGACGCCTAACAATATTAATTACTTCAGAGCTAACATTAGTGCACTAACAAGGGGAAAATTAATGGAGTAATTCTTCGTAGAGATTAAATAAGATAAAGCACACACACAAAGAGAAAAAAACGTAAATTTCACCAAAACATTGGCAATCTCACAAAATATAGACTAAGGAATAACACTAAATCAAAAAGCTAATCAACCAATGTATACGAGCCAGTCTTTGAAATCATCTCTTAAGCTATAGTAACGTTTGCTGGCTAAAATTTTCCCAAGTTAAATGGAATTCTAAGTGCCTAGAATAGGGCACGGTGCCAATTGTTGCACTTTTACGACAGTAGTTCCTAAAGAAATAGTAATTTATACAAGGCCAGAGTAGCTGGCAGGTTTGGCTCTGCCTAAGCAGAGCATATGATATACAATAAATGCCTCAATGCAGTAAATATGAAAAAAGGAAACCAAGGAAGATAAGATACAGACAATATAAAAGGGTCAGAAGGAAGTAGATGTAGCAGAATCTGGCACTTTCCTCTGGACGCAGAGGGTCAGAATTCTCTATAAGAGGCTGGCACTGTGCCAGGCACTAGTGCAGAGAGGCTATTGGCTCTCATAAGGTTTTGGAAAACCTCGACACCCTTTTCCCTTCTTCCTTCGACCTCTCCGAGGTTGGTTTGACGATGCCATGGGGGGCCTTGGAGGATCCAAGCACTTTGATTCCAAAGGGGCATCTGCTCCAGCTGTTGCGACAACTGGGGCCTTGGCACTCATCCCCGTGCCTAAGGCTGAGTGGCTTGGTTCCCTGAGTTCTTCAGCCAAATGGGATTCGGCAGAGTCATTACTCCGGGACCGGTTAGCTGCTGACGGAGGGGGATTGGATGAGGTAATGGTATTCGGGATGGGTTTACCAGTGGGGAGGACTGATTCTGGGGTGGCCTGCGAGGTCGCACCATTGGTGAAGAGTCCACTATGGTCATGGGTGTCCTGGAGGATTCTTATTGGAATTGGCTCTTCCTTGACTGCTGGCAGCTATGTTAGGGCAGGGGCCCTGATACGGTATAAAGTTAGGAGACTTAAAATCTTGTCCTAGCAGGACATCATAACCTCCTGGTATATAGTTTGCTACTGCCATGGTGCATATCTTCGAACGGTGAGGTCGTGTGACTCTCAACCGGACAGTAGGTAGGAACATCTTGACATGGTTGAGGCTCTCTATCGTTATGAACTGATGCCTATCAACCTTAGCTCTGCAAGGAATTTTATCCTCTCGGATCATGGAAACTTGCAGCACCAGTGTCGTCGAAAGCTCGGACCTGGTGGGCAGGATAGCGACCTCTTGGAGGTGCGACAAATATGGGGCCCTGAGCAGGGGGGCCTAGAGTGGATGGATTCGTCACGGCCATAACAATGGCAGAAACAGGAGCTTTCTTGGGGCATCCTGCCCAGGCAGCAGTGTGCCCATGCACTCTCCAGGTGTCACAGAAACTCTTGCTAAAATCGGGCCTGGGGCTTTTGTTTCTGCTCCAATGGCTGTTGTTTTTGTTATTATGATTGGGTAGTCCATTTGGAGAGTGGCAGCAGCTTGCTGAGGAGGATCCACCTTTGAGAGGCACTGCTCTGTCGTGTGACATGGTTTTTTTCAATGCCCACACACAGGTTTCCGAGTAAGGTTATTGGGGCGCTGGGTAGGCTGAGAGGTGGCAGCAGGAGTGAGGGGGAGAGCAGGATGTATTTTCTTTTTTAAGGAACTCTGCAATGAATGGTGAGTGTCATAGGCGTCTGCCCATTTTCAGCACTCCAAAAGGGTCGTAGGAGCCTTGTCCACCAAGTGGGTGGTAAGATCAGGGGGGGCTGGGCTTAGGCAAGAAAGTCCTGTAATTGAAAGAGTTCTAAGACCTCCTCAACAGATGTTGCATTGGAGGCCTTCGTCCACCTACGGAGTGCTGGTGTCTTCTTGGCTGCCCACTCTGTCCACGTCTGGTTAGCCTCCTTGGGCATAGTCCTCCATTTCTGCCTCCATCGGTCTGGGGTCAATTCGTAAACCCCAAGGACTGCCTCTCGGATGAGGGCGAGATCTTGTCGCTCATTCAGGGGAAGGGCCTCGAATGCAGTCCACCCTTTGCCAGCGAGATATTTGCCCAGGAGGAGGACCACTTCCTGAGGGGTTGGACTGAAGCTCCAGAACACCTGCTCGACATGATCGAGCCAGGTGTCGGGTTCATTATCGTCCCAAGCCCTAATGAGGCCGCCCATGCTGTGGAGGTGAGAGGGCGCAGGAGGCGTGGGA
Source organism: Macrobrachium nipponense (assembly GCF_015104395.2). Classification (NCBI taxonomy): domain Eukaryota; kingdom Metazoa; phylum Arthropoda; class Malacostraca; order Decapoda; family Palaemonidae; genus Macrobrachium; species Macrobrachium nipponense. The sequence continues at coordinate 86,974,975 of NC_087201.1, forward strand.
CTCGGGGGTGCCAGAGTGGCACTCTGGACTGCCATAGCCAGTTCATGTGCCCTTTCTTTCTCCCTTTTGGCGGCTTGGAATTCTCTTTCAGCCGCTTCTCTTCTTTCTTGTGCTTCTCTTTCAGCTGCTCTTTCTTGGACTGCTTCCTTCAGCTTATCATTCACCCAATTGATCAGCTTTGTGCCCTCCAGCCCCAGGGGTTTTCCAGGTTCTGTGAAGGGCTTAGCCTCCTCCAGTGCTGCGTTACTGGCCATCTCCTCAGCCGTAAAACGCTAGTAGACTAGCCGGAGAATAATAGGGTGGAAAGCAGTTGCAAAATGGCAAATGTCACCAGAGGTATGAGGAATGCTCGACGCAAACTTGGCAAGGTGACTGCAAATCTCTGCAAATACTGGTGCGTAGCATGGTGGAACCCTCATGCTGTAGAATCTCTGTAATTTACAGTTCGGTGGAGAACTCGATGCCGGTAATGGATTTGGTAACAAATTTCGTAAAATAAAACGAAAGAATCTGGTCACGAAATTCACGGAAACACAACGTGAGGATGTGACAAATAAATGTCGTAGATGCGGAACCTCAACGCAATTACGGCTTTGTTAATGAAAGGAGAAAAAAAAAATCTAGTCACGAAAATTCACGGAAATTCAACGTAAAACGGGACAAATAAATGTCGTAAGGCGGCAACTTCAATGCCAGTACGGGTTGGCAAGGAAAAAAGGGAGAGAAAAATAAACTCTCGTCACAAAATTCACGGAAAGTCGACGCAAAACGTGACAAAAATGTTGTAAATGTGGAACCTCAATGCAATTACAGTTTTGTAAATAAAAGAAAAAAAATCTGGTCACGAATTCACGGAACCTCACGTGAAAAACGTGGCAAATAAATGTTGTAAATGTGGAACTTCAACGCAATTACGGTTATGGAAATAAAATTTAAAAAAATCTAGTCACGAAATTCACTGAGTCCTCACGTGAAAAACGTGGCAAATACAGTTGATAATAAAAAATGTATATGGGATTTCCCTTTTGATTGTTTTTTATGTATATCGTCTCGAGGATGGAGATAAGTTGATAAAATACATTCTCTTTTCTTTACTACCAACGTAAGTCCCTTGAACCTAGCTTTGCTCAGAATAGTTTGTACACATTAAAAGGGAAGAGGAAAACCCAGGATAAAATCTCTATGACCCTATAAAAATACATCGCTTTTTCACAGTCCCATCCCTTTCCTAGCTCTCGCGAACCTAAGACACTCCTGTCCGCGAATTTAAAGCCCGGAGATTTAGCCGTACGCGGGTCATCTAGACTGAAATGTATGAATCACAACTGTTTTCGAAGCCGTGTTGGTACTATGCTTAGGGTAGCATATGCCCTTGTTCGAAATGCAAAAGTATTTGCCTAGAGAATAACGAAAAGAAAACGTTTACCTTTGATTTTGCTTATCCTAATGTTAAGAATGTTTTACGCTAACACTTTGTTTTTTCTTTTCTTACTTATTGACTCATCTATCCCTTGGATAGGGTAGGACTGTGGATAGGTTACGAGCCACGTGGCCGAAGAATTTAAAGATCCTATCCCGTTTAGACATGCGAGATTCGCCCGAGAGAGGGAGAGAGAGAGAGAGAGAGCTAGCATGCGTTGTTTCTCAGAAAAAAATTACACACAAAATATCTTTACAACGCAGGATTCACGATTAACTAGCAATTCATGAAATATGGTACTTATTTTCGTTTTGAAACTTACTCCCTAACCTCTATTCTTCATGCAATGGCACATAACATTAGAATTTCTCTCTCGAGCTTTAGTCTATCGACCTACATGTGGTCTATTTCCTATCGCTATAAAGGCAGTCAGATTTTATATATCCCTAACTAGAATACCTAATTCTACACAAATACTTGAAAATAAGATAGAATTTTCCTCATTCCTGTTGTGGAGAATTTGGAAACCTTGCTTTAGCTTGTTCATAAAAATATTAAAGAATTCAGATTCATTTCTTTCGTGATTTTAGCTTAACAATCATTACTACAAAATCCTGGCATGGTCGCCAATATTCAAAATTCCACCTCGATTCCTCCAAGAAATATAATTTCACTAAAAATTTAGGCCTTGACTGGAGGACGTGGGGTTTGAACAAAGAAAAAACTAAACTTTTCAGGCATAAGGCCAATTTTACTGAGGAGGGAGGAATTTACATAAAAGCTGGACTCTAGTATTAAAAGCACTATATTTACGTGAATTTACATAGGTCCAGGAACACAAGGGGTGGGTGGACCACCTTTCAATCCACCCAAACACGTGGTGGGAGCAGTTAAGCCACGGTGTTTAGCAAATTCCGACCATAGCCAGGCACAGTGTTTGTCTGCAAATAGGAGGACACAGGCATAAGGCAGGGGGCCACACGAGAGCGAATGCTACGCACTACTTTCTCTCAATCAAAAGGCCACTCATGGGGGAATGAAATAACTGGGAAATTTACACAGCAGAAACTATTTTGTAGCATAAATTCACTAGGGGGATGTTACTAGTGTCACTTGGGAGAATTGAGCCCAGATGCCGGGAGGGGGAATGAAAACTGCACAAGTCGCCTTGGAAAAAAGGAAATGAAATACAGACAGAGGTAAAAACAATTCCCTGATTGAAATGGAATTTCCCTACAGTACCTTATAGATGCTGGTCATCTTCTCCTTGATGTCTCGGCGCTATGGATTTTAAGATATTCTTGGGGCTTCCCAAAGCATGGGAAAGCCAGGCCCAGGAGCGGGGGCCGGGCGTGGGGCCGCCAGCGGCATCTGGTAAGGAGTAAGGCTCTGACCTGCCTAGGTCTGGTGTTCTTCTGAGAGTGGGTTCTCGGGTTCAAGGCCTTTTGAAGTTTTCTCCTGGTAAGCCACACCTCCAGTCCCTGTGGGGGTAATTCCAACAACCAATGGGAGAAGAGATAGCTTTTTCAAAAGACAGGAGAATGGATTCCTCCAAAGTGGAAGAGGCAACTTGTATAAGACATAGATGCATTAAACTTGGGTAAAAGGCTTTCTTTTTTCTTGGTTCTAGCTTAAAATCTTGAACAATATATTGTACATGCATTACACATATATTATATATATGTATATATATTTATATGTATATATGTATATATGTATACACACACATATATAGATATATATACATATATATATATATCTATATCTATATATGTGTGTGTGTTATATATATATATATATATATATATATATATATATATTATATTATATTATTATATATATATATATATATATATAATGTGTGTGTGGTGTGTGTGTGTGTGTTGGTGTGTATATATATATATTCATGCAAGTCAATCAACTATGTCTATTTTTGGTAACTACAGACACAATATTACTCAAACGGCTGGAGAGTGACTTTTAGGTTCCATATATTTCTAATTATAATATAGATATATATATATATATATATATATATATATATTAATACACATAATGTCTGTGTGTTTGTTTGTGTGCGCGCGTGTGTGTGGTTATGTGTTTATGTGTGCATGTAATTATAATATATATTCGTATATATATATATATGTATATATATATATATATATATATATATATATATACGTATATATATATAATATATATATATATATATATAGATATATATATATATATAGGTATATGTATGATATAAGTAGATATTTATATATGTATACATATATACATATATACACACACACACACACACATATATATATTATATATATATATATATATATATATATATACAACCTTAGGCTTTTATTGTAAGTAAGGGAAGGTGTGGAGAGGTTGCGGGATGCTTCAGAAAATGCAACACAATCATCAATTAATTCTACATCTTCCCTTTAACATAACATAATGAATTATGAATGGAACAGATGCTTTAATGATATTTCACTGAAGCATAATTACATTTACCTCTCTCTCTCTCTCTCTCTCTCTCTCTCTCTCTCTCTCTCTCTCTGTAATTTGTCCTATTTCAGTTTAACAGATTTTTCCTTTTTGTATTTTGTATTTGCAGAATCTGTTTCTTTTTAGTTTATTATTTTCATTAATAATGAATTCTACATCTAATGAAAAAGTCAATATTTCCTCCGGAACTTCGAGAATTTTAATCATTATACATACTAAAAATAAAATTATTTCTTGCGCTAAATCCCCTAAGTGATTAGGGTATTTTATATTTGTTTAGTTATTTTCAGCCCATTAACAAACTAGCAGCGTTGTCATGAATTGTTACTAGCAACGAATTTAGGAATAAACACACACATATTATATGTAGTATAATATATGTATGTATATAGGCAAGGTGACCTCGTCGTGATTATGGTATCGTGGTTTCGTTTCCCGCTGCCGAACATCATGATTTCTTTCATATATCTATGAAGTTGGATCTCGAGGCTTCGTAGTGACAAGCGTATGCTTGAAAGAGCAAAGAATTCGAGAAGTTAAGAGGGCATATATATATATATATATATATATATATATATATATATATATATATATAGATAGATAGATAGATAGATAGATATATATATATATGTATGTATGAATTTTTATCACATCACCGTGATTCATTTACGTGCAATAAGATACAAATGTCCTTTAATATCCAATTTGCTCTCCCTCTGAATTGATATTTTTTCATATATGTTAACCGAAGGCGAATTCTTTAGTTGATAATAATTTCGCCCTCTCGTGGATTCGAACCAACAACACAGAGGAGTAATCAGGACTTCAGTGATGTTACTGACTCGGTATTTATTTAGGCTCAGTAGACATTTCGGATGCCTTGCTGATCTTTCGTTCACATCCCACTGATTTCATTCTTTCGTTGTCTATTTTATTTAATTCATCTAAATACTTAGAAGAATCAATTGCTTTCATTCTTCCACCATCCATGTTGCTGTTTGTCGCCTCTTCTGCGTGGTTTCGTTTTGCGTCCATTTTCCCCCGGTTCACAACCGTTATCCTTTTGCAAATAATTTCAGACTTTGGTTAGTTTCTGTAATATCTTTTCTCCCCATCCCAATCAGTTCTTTATGTTCTACAATCATCAGTCAGCACACATTCTCTTCTCTCACAACTGTGTCCAGAATTCTTGCGCTGTTCTTAGCATTCTTAGCATCATCTTTTAATTATGATCGTGTAGGGTGTGTTGGATATAATTCGTCATAGTAGCCCAACTTATTACATGATATATAAGGTGCATGTATGAGTATATAATATATATATATATATATATATATATATATATATATATATATATATGTGTGTGTGTGTGTGTGTGTGTGTGTGTGTAAAGGTATAAGCCACGAAGGAAAAATAAACAATTACTGAACTACCAATCCAATTTATTCGGTGGTTGTTTTCACTTAAATGAATGAATATTGCATTAGATGTTTGCCAAATTTTTGCAGAATATTTATGCTGGCTTAATCTTACTTCTAAGCCCTTACTCGACTGTCCGAGATAAAGAGAGGGGCAGTCCATACATGGAATTTTATATATTATGTTGTTGCTTTCCTTGGGGCCATTTTTTATTAACATTCCTTTTAGTGTGTTATTATAGGAAAAAACAAGGTTGACCTTAAAGGCCTTTAACAATGATTTATTGGTTTTAAATCCGTTAAAATAAGGTAAACTAAGAATGTTCTTAGAATTTTCTTTCTCCGTGTTACTTACACTATAAAACTTTTTGTGGGCTTTATTATAACAAATATCTAATATATGTGAAGGATAACATAAATCTTTCCCTATTTTTCTTATGTATTCAATTTCTTTATCCAAATATTGGGGACTGACAATGTGCAATGCTCGTAAAAACATAGAAGAAAAAATTGATATTTTGATGATAAGATGGTGGCCTGAATAGAAATGAACATAAGTTAAGTTGTTGGTTGGTTTCCTATAGATACTGAATTTACATTGAAATGGTTCTCTATGTATCAAAAAATCTAAGAAAGGGAGGCAATTGTCTTTTTCCAATTCTAGAGTAAACTTAATCGATGGTACCTGGTTATTTAATTTAGAGAGTAAATCATTTACATCAATACCAGCAGGCAGAACAGCTAAAATATCATCAACATATCTATACCACTTTACAGGAATATAAATGATATTAGGTAAGTAGCGTTTTTCAAAGAATTCCATGTACTGTACAAGTTTGAGAGGAGTGGTGATAAAGGGTTGTCCATTGCCATTCCAAATATTTGTTGATAAAATTCACCATTGAATATAAACTTACAATCACAAATGCATAACCTAGTGAGTGAAATAATGTGACTTATAGTTAGAGGTAATTCATGCTGAGTTAGTTCATTACTAAGATATTCTAAAATAGAGTCTATAAGGACTTTAGTAAAAAGAGAGCATACATCAAAACTAACGAATCTGTCAGTGGGGCAAAGAGTAATTTTGTTTAATTTATCAACTAATTCTAGAGAATTATATATATGAGAATCGGAGATGGTTCCAAGTAACGGGGACATGATCTTAGTGATATATTTCGAAAGTTTATATGAAATCGAACCAACAGTACTGATAATAGGCCACATAGGGTTATTTTCTTTGTGCGTTTTAACTAATCCGTACAGATGAGGTAGCGAAGGAGATTTGACTGCCAGATTCTAGGTACTAATCTCCTTATAATCCCAATCTATCAGTTATACGATCATTCCTGTACTGTCAATTCCTCATGTAAGTCAGTTTATCTGCTGGGTAAAGGACGTTGAAATAAAAAGATCTTGCAGAAACTCCGTTGTTTATTTTTCCTTCGTGGCTTATACCTTTATTTATGGATTTATCACGTTCAAAACTTTCGTGATTCAGTTATACTACTATATATATACATCATATATATAATATATATATATATATATATATATATAGATATATATATATATATATATATATATATATATATATATATATATATATATATATATATATATATATATTATATATATATATATATATATATAATCTAATAAAAGGAGCCCATAAAAACACCAAAATGTAGAGAGAAAAGTACTATATTTCAGAGACTGCTGTCTCTCTCTTCAGGTATATGAATGAGAAAAGTTTACAGAAAAGGTGGTATTTATACCAAGAGATCCGTCCACAAGTAAGCCAATTTAGGTAACCCCCGCTGATAATCTTCCTTTAATCTTCTTAAGCGTTGGTTGAATGAAAACTTCGTCGACGACATCTGAGATCCATCCGCCTTTTGAGATGTTCATTACCTGCTTCTCTTTTATTAAGGCCGATTCCATCATTTGACTCTTGTACCGGCAGTTGCTGCTATAAATTACACGTGACAAATTCCAGTTTATTCTATGGTTATGTTCATTTATATGGTTGAAAATAGCCGAGTTCTGTTGTCCATACCTAACTGACCGTTTGTGTTGTATTAATCTCTGGGGAAATGATTTACCTGTAAATCCGATGTAAGATTGGTCACAGTCCTGGCATGGGATCTCATAGACCCCAGAGTCTTTGGGAGATGTCTTTTGTTGGACGTTAATCAGGGATTTGGCTAAGGTATTTGGGTAGGTAAATGCAAAAGGGTTGGATTTCCCAAGGGTGTGGGTTATTCTCTTAATCGTCTCCAGGTGAGGAATTTTTATTTTATTGTTGGGTGTGTCTCTGGTCTTGTCTTTAGGGGGTCGGTAGAAAATTACGTTTGCTTTTTGAATTGCTTTCTCAATTATATGGTCAGGATACTTTAAAGATGAAAGTTGCTTGCGAATTAGTTCAAATTCTTTTTCCAGGAAATCTGGGGAACAAATTCGTAAGGCTCTTAAGAATAGGTTGCTAGCTACACCTATCTTGATAGTAATGTCGTGATAGCTAAAGTAGTGAATATATGAAAGTGAGAACGTTGGTTTTCTGTATATGGTAAAATTGTATTCTGTCGTGTCTCTGATTATTAAAACATCAAGAAAAGGAATTTTGTTGTCTGTTTCCCATTCAACTTTAAATTTGATGCTGGGTACTAATGCATTTAATTTTGAGAGGAATTCATTAAAATTACCCCACTTATTATCCCAAAATGTTAAAATGTCATCCACGTATCTCATCCACAGCATGTTTTTGGGTTTTATTGCATTTATTACTGTAGTTTCAAAGTATTCCATGTACAGATTGGCTAAAACAGGACTTAAAGGACTACCCATACTACACCCGAATTTTTGCTTGTAGAATGATTCCCCGAATGAAAATACGTTATTAGATGCACATAATTCAACTAACTTTATTATTTTGTCAAGCGCCAATGGGAAATGATCTGAATAAGGGGATCATTTTTCCCTTATTAAAAACTGAAGAACGTCCTGTACTGGTACTTTGTGAATAGGGAGTCTACGTCGAGGCTTAAAAGTTTAATGTTGTGAAGTGGTATATGTGCTTCTCTGAATTTGTGACAAAAATCTTCCGAATGTTTAATGTGACTGGGAGAAAAAGTGCCTAAAAAAAGGAGAAAGGAGGCCAGCTAACCATTTAGAAATTGTAATTGAAAGCTCCGGCGCATGAAACGATGGGTCTGAATGGAAGATTGTCTTTGTGAGTTTTGGGAAGGCTATAAAAGTAGGGTAATTTAGGATTAATTACTTTAAATTTCTCTAATAGTTCAATACTCTTTTTGTCTTTGCCAATTACTCTTACTTTCCGAAAAAATTCTGTGGGAACGTTCTGGAGGGGATTTTTCGTCAGTTTTTCGTAAGTATTTGTGTCGCTAAGGAGCTGGTTGATTTTTGTCGAGGTAGAAGTCTTTGTCCATTATTACAATTTTGCCGTCTTTGTCGGATCTACTTATTATAACATCTAACTTTTTTAGCGAGTGGATGGCTATCATGAATCTGCGGGGAACAGGATATTTCTTATGAAGGTCAGTTAAAGCATTTAGTAACACTCCTTTTAGACATATCTCTTCACGGCTGTAGTTTTTTCCAGATATGAATTTATCAAAAGCCACTATGAAGTCTAAGTTGTTTTTGCGGTCTGGCATAAGGGCAAAGGATAAGCCTAAATTTAAAAACTAAATGTTGATTTACAGTAAGGGGGGTGTTGGATAAGTTAAAACTTTGTCTTGTTGTTCAAGATTATTCCATGCGCTATCATCTATTAGGTTATTTAACTTGCGTAAAAGTCTGTTGGAATGAGTCACGCTATTATAGGCAGCAATGTCTGAAAGTAAGATTAATTGGCCAAGACAAAAAGAGTATTGAACTATTAGAGAAATTTAAAGTAATTAATCCTAAA
>NC_087201.1:86989257-86999257 GCF_015104395.2 Macrobrachium nipponense
TTTTGATAACCTTTCATTTTAAAAGAATGTAGCTTTCTACCGTAAACAATTATAATGAATTTGCTATTCAAAATGTGCAAAGTGCATTTTCTCCACTTTTTTAAAACTGGCGATCGGCTTTGTCTTGTTTCATGCGTCTTTATTATAATTTTCATTCTTTCAGTGATGTAGGAGCTGTTTCTGCTGTTCTCTCATTATCTTACCGTCTGTCTCTCTCGTCATTTCCCTTCAAATAACATTTCAGTGATACCTTTTGAAGGTTGATACTGGGCATGAGCTCTGTATGAGGTTGTTGGTCTTTCTCCCTCTCTCATTTTTTTCCATCATCGCCCATCTAAACCTCATTAATTTCCTCATACTTATTTTCCAGTCTCTCATATTTTGTTTCCACTTCATCACCCATGTAGACTTCAGTCATTTCCTCATTATTACTTTCAAAGATTACGTGGAATGATCAGCTAGAGTGGGTTGGCAAGACCACACTTTTTTCTTACGAAAATCCAAAATTTCGCCTCTAAAATGTTTGTTTTATTACGTACCTTGTCATGAGCCAGTAGGCGGTTAGTATTCCATGGTAGTATCTAAGGTCTTGGCATAAGGCATCTTAAAAACTAGAAACAATCTTTGTTGACCTTTGATCCTCGTCTAATAAATTTTAGTGACGAGAGTTCTTTGACAGGTACATTTCATTTAGGCCCCGTAGGGGGGTTAGTGCCATCAGTGCACCGTACGTGGGGCACTGACGGTATTACTTAGGATTTTGCAGTGACCTTTCGGCCCCCAGCCGCCACTTCTTTCACTCCTTTTACTATACCTCCGTTCATTTTCTATTTCTTCCATCTTACTTTCCACCCTCTTCTAACAATTTTTTGCCTAGTGCAACTGCGGGCTTTTCTCCAGTTGAACTTTTCAATCCTGTTACTGTCAGTTTCCGTTTCAGCGCTGAATGACCTCATAGGTCCCGGTGCTTGGCTTGTGGCCTAAATTCTATATTGCATTTCATTTAGGAATCATATTATAGTCACTTCTATTGCATTGCTTTTGAAATAATCTTCAGCGTTTGACTAATATTTCTGAGTAGGAAATAGGCTTTTTATGTGGTAAATGGCTGAGAAGAAGTAATTTTCCCACTGACTAATTTCATGTCTTCCTTTAGTTGCATTCTGTAATGAATTTAGTTTTTAGTGCTTACAGAATTATCCTCACGAATTTTGTAGTTTCTAGTTGAATTGTTTTTCTAGAAAGGCTTATAGCGAGAGGAGCTTTAATGTATGTTTGGTACTTAGAATGAAATGTATATTATAGCAAGATAGTGAAATGCTGCCCCCAGACAATTCAATTATTGAAATTGCTTATAATTAATCATTATTCAAACGGTCCATAATTAATTGCGAGAAATCATAATCCTTATGGTTACGAATCCAATACTAAAGTGATTGGTAACGTGAACTGATAAGGAATTGATTTTGCAAGCCACTTATTAATTAATCATGCAGCTTTAATTTTATACCTGATTGTTAGAACTGACTGACTGCGAATGAGTTCTGTAGTGAATTATTAAAAGACGTGTTTCACCTGTTTGATTAAAAAAAAAGTGCAGTAAGTTGATGTAGTTAATTTATGGGGAAATCTATCCTATTCAGTATAATTGTTTTGGTGGGAAGTTTGTTGTTATTCTCCTTTCACATTTTTTTTCAGCCACCAATTTCTGTCTTTTTTGTTTTGATCTTCAATTGGTTAATTGGCATAGAGATTAAATAAATTCACATATATTCATGTCTTATTATTATTATTATTATTTTTTTTTTATTTATTTTTTTTTTTTGCTCTATCACAGTCCTTCAATTCGACTGGGTGGTATTTATAGTGTGGGGTTCCGAGTTGCATCCTGCCTCCTTAGGAGTCCATCACTTTTCTTACTATGTGTGCCTTTCTAGGATCACACTCTTCTGCATGAGTCCTGGAGCTACTTCAGCCTCTAGTTTTACTAGATTCCTTTTCAGGGATCTTGGGATCGTGCCTAGTGCTCCTATGATTATGGGTACGATTTCCACTGGCATATCCCATATCCTTCTTATTTCTATTTTCAGATCTTGAATACTTATCCATTTTTTCCCTCTCTTTCTCTTCAACTCTGGTGTCCCATGGTATTGCGACATCAATGAGTGATACTTTCTTCTTGACTTTGTCAATCAACGTCACGTCTGGTCTGTTTGCACGTATCACCCTATCCGTTCTGATACCATAGTCCCAGAGGATCTTTGCCTGATCGTTTTCTATCACTCCTTCAGGTTGGTGCTCGTACCACTTATTACTGCAAGGTAGCTGATGTTTCTTGCACAGGCTCCAGTGGAGGGCTTTTGCCACTGAATCATGCCTCTTTTTGTACTGGTTCTCTGCAAGTTTCCGGGCATTCACTTGCTATGTGGTTTATGGTTTCATTTTTCGTATTGCACTTCCTACATATGGGAGAGATGTTATTTCCGTCTATCGTACTTTGAACATATCTGATTCTTAGGGCCTGATCTTGTGCCGCTGTTTATCATTTCTTCAGTTTCCTTCTTTAGCTCTCCCCTCTGTAGCCATTGCCAATTGTCATCGCTGGCTAGTTCTTTTAGTCTGTCTCATGTATTGTCCGTGCATTGGTTTGTTGTGCCAGTCCTCTGTTCTTTCTGTCTTTCTCCTGTCTCTGTATATTTCTGGGTCTTCGTCTACTTTTATTAGTCCTTCTTCCCATGCACTCTTTAGCCACTCGTCTTCACTGCTTTTCAGATATTGCCCCAGTGCTCTGTTTTCGATGTTGACGCAGTCCTCTATACTTAGTAGTCCTCTCCCTCCTTCCTTTCGTGTTATGTATAGTCTGTCCGTATTTGCTCTTGGGTGTAGTGCTTTGTGTATTGTCATTTGTTTCCTGGTTTCTGATCTATGCTGCGGAGTTCTGCCTTCGTCCATTCCACTATTCCTGCGCTGTATCTGATTACTGGCACTGCCCATGTGTTTATGGCTTTTATCATATTTCCGGCGTTGAGTTTTGACTTGAGTATCGCCTTGAGTCTCTGCATATATTCTTTCCTGATCGTGTCCTTCATCTCTTGGTGTTTTATATCTCCTCCTTCCATTATTCCCAGGTATTTGTATCCTGTCTCATCTATGTGTTTGATGTTGCTCCCATCTGGTAGCTTTATCCCTTCAGTTCTCGTTACTTTGCCTTTTTGTATGTTGACTAAGGCGCATTTTTCTATTCCAAACTCCATCCTGATGTCCCCAGATACAATCCTTACAGTCTGGATTAGGGTATCTATTTCCTTGATGCTCTTACCATACAGCTTGATGTCGTCCATGAACATCAGATGGTTGATTTTGTTGCCTCTTTTCTTGAGTTGGTACCCGGCATCCATCTTCTGTAGTACTTTTGTCATGGGAATCATGGCTACTACGAAGAGTAGTGGGGACAGTGAGTCGCCCTGGAAGATCCCTCTCCTGATATTACAACCTCTGCTAGTCTTATTCCAGAGCTTGTAAGTATTGTATTCCAGTTGCGCATTGTATTTTTTGAGGAAGCTGATGGTATTTTCCTCTGCCCCATATATTTTCAGGCATTCTATTAGCCATGTGTGTGGTATCATGTCGAAGGCTTTCTTATAGTCTATCCATGCCATGCTTAAGTTGGTTTTCCTTCTCCTACTGTTCTTCATTACCATTTTGTCTATCAGGAGCTGGTCTTTTGTGCCCTACACTTCCTTCTGCAGCCTTTCTGTTGGTGGGGGTGGATGGTGTTTTGTCTCCTCTAGGTAGTTTGTATAGCCTTTCACTGATGATACCTGTTAGTAACTTCCACATTATTGGTAGGCAGGTGATAGGCCTGTAGTTACTGGCTATATTTCCCTTACTCTGGTCTTTTTGTACTAAGGATGTTCTTCCTGTGGTCATCCATTTGGGTGCTTGGTGATTTGAGATACTATGCTGGAGTTGTTCTGCTATTCGTGGGTGTAGGGCCTTGAAGTTTTTGAGCCAGATTATTATTATTATTATTATTATTATTATTATTATTATTATTATTATTATTATTATTATTATTATTATTATTATTATTATTATTATTCGGAAGATGAACTCTGATCAAATGGAAGAAGACCATTGGAGCCACTGACTTGAAATTCAAGCTTCCAAAGAATACGGCGTTCATTAGAAAGAACAGAAGGTAAGAAATACGGAAAGAAGATATAGGTTATTGGAAAACGAAAAATAAATTAACAAATTATTAAGTAATAAACGATAATAAATTAGTAAACGCTGCATGTAAGGGCTAAACTTTTACCCTTTTACTTTGTGTGGGATTTTACTTCTAATTCTTGACTATTGTGTTCTAATACTTCATGTCCAAAGTTAAAAGTAAATTCGCAGGATGCAACAATTAACTGTCCCTCTTTTAGGGACGATACCAGTCGATGAAAGCTGATTAAGAATTCAATGCTGACTTAAAGGGGCGCAGTTATCTACATATGGACGGCTGAGAATATTTATTATGGGCACTCGAATTGGACATTTCTGCACGCATCAACTAGAGTAAGTAGGTCTGTCTATTCAATATTGCACCTAATTTAAATATTGCGTGTTCTTTAAGAATACGTATGTTTAACCTTTATAGGAAAGGACATAATCAGTAACTTAGAATGAAAAAAGTTAGTTCTAAATATTGCGAATCGACATTTCCAAAGGGTCAGGATATTCATGCATTCTAAAATATTTTTCAACACTTGTGCGAGATTTCCACGTCTCGACTCTCTCTCTCTCTCTCTCTCTCTCTCTCTCTCTCTCTCTCTCTCTCTCTAGTATATATATATATATATATAATAATAATAATAATAATAATAAGAATAATAATAATAATAATAATAATAATAATAATAAAATAATAATAATAATAAAAAGAGTAGGGCCAGCAGAAACTTCAGCATTTTTCGTTAAAACTTTATTTTTATCCAACGCCTACGTTTCGGGATACAATTCCCATCTTTAGGGCTAGAAACAGGGAAAAATTGAAATTCTATTCATTAAATCAGGCTAAAATGGGCACAGTGTGAATTATGCTTTTTAAAAAATATATAGATTAATTAACATTATATCAGTGAAATATGTTACTGATATAATGTTAATTAATCAATATAATGTTTTAAAAAAGCATAATATACTACTCTGCCCCATTTTAGTCTGATTTAATGTATAGAATTTTAATTTTTTCCCTGTTTTTAGCACTGAAGATGGGATTTGTATCCCGAAATGTAGGCGTTGGATAAAAATAAAGTTTTAACGAAAATGCTGAAGTTTCTGCTGGCCATACTCTTTTTATTAAAGATCCGACTTTCTAGAAGCGACAATGCATTCATTATATATATATATATATATATATATATATATATATATATATATACATATATATATATATGTATATGTGTATATATATATATATATATATATATATATATATATATACGTACATACATACATACATTTCTCATATCGGCTATTTGGCAACAGAGGGACTGACAGTACAAGGTGGTGTCCTTCCTGGTATATGTAAGCTATTCTTCAATTTTGTATAGGATCGTACTGACAGCGTAAAAATAACTTCAACTGAAATCATCGTGATTATAATGAGAGGCTATGTCAAGTAGTTTAGACCTATATAACATAAGCGTTGATATATATATTTCATTCCCACTTATTACAAATGTAAATTGTACGAGAACGTGATATTCATTGTGTGAATTATGTTTCTCAAAATGTTATTAAATAACTAGAAATCCCTTGGTACACTGGAGTTTTTTTATGTTCTTAACACCATTATGATTCCTTGTTGAATGGCAATTCGGTTTTCACAAAAATTTTGCTTGTGTGAAAATACACGTTTTAATTCGTAGAGAAAGTAAGTTTTCCGCTTGTTTGTGAAGTCACTTTTTTTGTAAAGAGTATGATTTCCAATCTATATATAGATATATATTGTATTTATATGTATGTATGTATATATATATATGTGTGTGTGTGTGTGTGAGTGTGCGCGTGCGCGTGTGCACACCACGGAAGGAGAAACATCTTGGGACATATTCCAAGATATACTTCAATGTAATTATAGTTTAAACACATAAGTATGTTTGCCTTTTACTGACAGAAAGCTGATAAGAAAGAAATGATCCCTCATAAGATCAATTAGTCTTTTTACATCTTTTGGCAGGGCGGACAAATAGACCTTATTATAATATTTTTGGGCGAAGCTCATTTGCAATCAAGAAGATGAAAAGGGTTGCTTGCGTAAAAGGTTTATCTCCATTGTGAGGTAAAACGTCAGATTTTCTGGAAGTCCGAAAATATCCGAGCGAGAGACAAGACTTCGGCTGTTAATTAAGCAGTTATTAGGCAAATAAAAGCTTTTGTGCTGACTTATATTATGTTAGGCAATATTTGCAGTGGTTAATATGATAGAAATCCTCGTGCTCTAATGAAGGTATTATCTTCCTGACTATTTTCGTTCACGGAAACAGGTGATTAACACGGAGTTTATGATTGTTATTTTGGGCCGCACTGCCAGAGGGACATTCAAAATTTAAAAAAAATTTAATATATGAGTTTCTGAACTATTAGCCATGTAATTTTTTAAATCCAAGAAGGCTCCTACAGTCACCTTATTAGGTAGAAATGCTTAAGTTCTTGATGTCGTTTTATTGCTCATGGCTTTTACTTTCAGTTTCAAAGTAAGAAAGAGAGCCTGGCTTAAGACACACGAACCTAAAATTTTAGACACGATTGAGTTAATATGTGTGATTTCCATGAAAACTTCGCATTCTCTGTTTTTCTTTAAATATTGATTTAAGTAATACTAGTAATATTTCTTGCCAAATATTTAGTCTTCCTAATAGCGGAGGGATTTAGATATCTAGGATGTTTGTTTACTGTAGCGAAGATTACAAAAAAATCAGGACCTTTAACAGTTAGTTCTCGACCTAAACTCACAATTACAAGTAAAAAAGAAGTAGAATATTTTACAGACTACAGTAGGTCTTAAACGAAAAAGCTTGAATAAATTAACTGGTAAGGTATTATTTCTTTAATAATGACGTGAAGATTAGCTGTAAGAGTGGCTTGAAGGATATATCTATTATTCGTTTTAAGTTCTTGAAATTGAAAACCACCATTTGGCCCTTGCAGAGACGAACATGGTTTTATATAGAGGTTTACTTCTCAAACTAATAGAACTTATTGACCAAAGCCAGGCATAAATTAGTCGATATATCATTATTGTGTGTGTTTGAGGACCCATTTGTTGTATTGGCATGTGTGTGTAAGTCTGTGAGTGTACAAACATACAAGAATGAATGTCGTACATTAAATGCTCCGGTAAAATACATAACACATTTATGCTGACTTTTGCTTACACACACATGTGTGCGGTAATGTGATGCGTTGGAAGGGCGGGCTCCTTTTTAAAATGAAGTTGCTCTTCCTCTTAGAATGGCGGGTAGTGGGCTCTTACTGATGAATTTTTAATGATGCTCTTCACTTATGAATGCAGCAATTAAGGAGCCTTACTCATTTGGGAAGTCGGGGATCAGGAGAGGCAGAAACAAATGCCGAAGGCAAAACCAATCCTCACTTTGAGAATTCGCCTGAAGAAAATACGATAACAAATGTTATGGGTATCTACGGCACAAAATACTGTGATTGTGATGATGGCTGAATTTAATAGGTGGTTGATTATGAGTGTGATAAAACTGCTTCAACCGACTTACAGTGCTCTTGTAAACTGCTGATAAGAATGTTACAGAATGTGACGAATGTTGAATAATATTGAACGGAAGGTTGCAAATGAATATGTAGCCAAGAAAGGCAACCCTTGGAAGAAATTAATAAAAAAAAAATAATAGGTATATTGACCACGTAAATATCGTGGCCCCACAAGAAGTTTGCTGCTAATAAGAACATGGATCTGATAAAGATTCTACAATTTGAAACGTTATTGAATTTTTTAGGTAAATTTGTTGTCTCCTAAAAATCTGCATATTTTTGCTTATCTTTTAGGAAAAATCTGGGAATCTTAATTATGTTGAAAAAAACTGCATATTTAAGATTAATCTGTATATGTGGCAACACTGGACTCTGTGGAACGACCTGTGATCCTAGAAAACGCGAACCGAACGCTGATGATTGCAGATGGTAGTCTAAGTCACTGTTAAAAATGAGGCAAAGCTGTTGAAAAATTTTAAAATGATTGTGATTCGGAAAGTCTTTGCAAGGATAAGGTCACAAGGTAAACATCACATAGAAGTAGGGAATAAAGAATGTTATTGTGAGTATGCTCTTTAAAGAATAGCAGGATGCAAGAAAAGTTGAAGCCTAATTCAGTTAAAACCACAAGGCTGCTAAGATATATGTAGGAAGAATGAGAGAGAAGAATAATGACTTGGGAAATAGAGGTTGGTATGTGGAAAGCGATTTTTGAAGGAATTCTCATCGATCGAAATGATATACTATGGATGTTGAACGTAAATGTAAGACTGAAGAAGCGCAAATCAAGCTTGATTATTCGTGCATTATGTCCGCTGTAAGAAAGGTAAAAAGTTTGATGAAAGAAGTGATACGCCGAAACTATGTGAAGGTTTTTTGTGCTTTTAGTTGAAATGAAGGACAATATATTTGTGAAGATGGAGTGAAATTCAGAGGCCCGGCGGTGCCGAGAGAGAGAGAGAGAGAGAGAGAGAGAGAGAGAGAGAGAGAGAGAGAGAGATTTACTCAAGCGTTTGAAGCAGCTGATGCGGAAATTTTGATTCAGGATGATATTGGCTTTGAAAAAGAAACTGTTATCATGTAAAGTCAACTTCCATTGATGGAGTCGCCTTATTAGGGTAAATGTGTATATGTATTCAGGAAACATAAAAAATATATGTCTATATATATATTATATATATATATATATATATATATATATATATATATATGCATACAAGCATGTATGCATACACATATGAATTTTGTATGTATATAAACTTGTATTTAGATACATCAATTCATACATGCATACACACTTAGATATATATATATATATATATATATATATATATATATATATATATATATATATATATATATATAATCCCAGGAATTCTTTGTAATAGATAGTTTCTTATACATTACAAAAACCAATTTTAATATTTTCTGAATGTTGTCCACTATCTTCTCCACTATCTTCACCATAAACTGGAAAAAGTGCAGTTGGGAGTTCATTCAGCAGAGCGAGTGATTATTCGCGCAAGCTGCATCGTTTGTAGGCCAACGATTTGATTATTGATCGAAGGTCGTTTGCTGGTGATGCACAGAGAGCAAAAAAACTGACAATAGAGTTGCAGGACTTCTCTCTCTCTCTCTCTCTCTCTCTACTGTTGGGACCTGAGATCGCCTTTATCAATGAAGTGGATCTCGATGGCATTCTTTCTTGAAGAAGATGAGTGAGGAACTGAGGTTGGGTGTTTGATCCGATTCATCAAAATATAAGAACCAGGCTTAACACGTTCTTCAAGAGGGCAGGTGGCTTGATATAATGACCCGAAGATTGATGGGGATCCGTTTCCTAACGGCAGGCAGGCAAGTCTTTTGGTCTTATTAAAGGCGAGACTTGTCTCGTTTATTTGTTAACTGTATGTGCTTTGATTCTCGGCTCCGCTCTGTCTGAAAAGGCGTTTTGGAGGGCCACACTTCAAGAGTGTTTTCTTTAGGCATCAATAATCTGAGTTTTAATTGAGGGAGAATTAAGGAACAAATGCCTAGAAATCGCTTTGGCTTTCTTATTCATGATTGTTGAAACAAATATATTCAAGAATATATACAAATTTTCTCAGGGAACAAAAGACCAGGAAGGAGATACCTTCCGAGTGTACAAATATTTTTGCTCTGCAATTTCATTTATCTAAATCATACATTTTGCTGTTTATTTGTTTACTCAAATATCTAT
>NC_087201.1:87004257-87039257 GCF_015104395.2 Macrobrachium nipponense
ATGTGATTACTGTTTACAAGTGATTCCTTTGTTTTATCATTATTAATTATTATTATTGATGCCTGTATTGCTTCTGAGATCCACAAAACCTTCATGAAGGAAACAGACCCATATATGGATTACACCATAGACGCGAAACTACCATTCACGAACACTACTTACAGCTCGACAGTGTCAACAAAGATCCCGATAGACATTGCTATTTGAGGAAAAAACGAGCATTAATCAAGAGTTACGAGAAATGTTTACGACTGTTGATTTTCGTGGCATGGCTTCAACGCTCCTGGAAACTCAGTGACGTTGCCATGTTGGGTCGAATGCGACTGAACGCAGAGCTTATGTGTGTGCCCGCGCGTCTGTATGTCATGCCCATGTAGTTGGTTCTAATGCTTGGTGATTGGATGACGTCGTGCAAATGAAGGAAGTGAGAAAATGACATTTGGCTACACGTGAAGGAGGCATGAGGATGTACGAAATAACCTTCTTTGGTATTTCTTATATTTCTTTTTTCAAAATTTGTAATTGATTTCACTTGAACCAGTATCAATAAACTTTACTTATGTACGATTGCCCCATTTTTAAAATAAACATTTGCGAAATTCAAAGAAAATGTTTTTTGCTGTTTTCCATTGCTGTAGGCTTACACGCCAACAGAGATAACTGGAAAAGTTAAAAAAATATTTTCTGTTTGTCGGGAAGAGAGGAACTGAATTTCCGTATCTGAGCCATATAATTTTCCAATGAAATACATGTTAAGGTTTAAAAATCATGATGCTGGTAGAGACTTTTTAACTTTACGGGAAAAAAAACGTGCTGCGTCGTACCGCAAGCTTACAAATCTAGGATTCCACGTTCGATCTCTAAACATGTTTAACGGTTTACCTTCATTTCATAATTAAAAACTAATTTCATAATTATTACAGCTCATTGACTAGGCACTTCTCAGCCCACTAAGATGACTATTTATCAGATACTGCACCATATGGACAAGACTGTTTTAGCAGTAAATATAATTAGGACTAATTCATTGAGAGGTAAAAGTTCTGTTGCCTTTATTTAAATTAAGGTGAAAGAGAACCCACAGGTACATTGGATATCCACCTGAAATGTATATAATTAGGCTGTATTCCTTTTGATGTAAGACAGTAATAATGTTCTATAAACTTGACATAAATGGATAATTGCTATAAAATCTGTAAAAATGCAACAGGTGAAATGCAATGAAACACAGGAAAAAGAATCTGGCAGGCAATATTGTTATCAACATCAATTTGGATCTAGAGAGTGTTGAAGCATAGTTAATTATTTTCCTAGTTTATCAATCGTGGTCTATAAGATTTGAAATACACCAATCAAACATAAAAGTGTAATTAACACAAGTTTCATTATTGGATAGTTTATTTTCAGACAGGAACTCCTAGCATCGTTTTGGAAGATTTTAAGGATATAAAGAAAACGTGCATGAGATATTACCCAAGGTGTCTTAAAAAAAAGAGAGAAGACAAAATTTCCCTTTTAAAAACAATGTTCGAAGAATTTTAAAACAGTCGTCGCTTCAAGACTATACAAAGGCCGAAAGAAGCAGGAATTTATATCTTACACACATACATACTATATATACTATATATATATGTATGTATATATATATATATATATATATATATATATATATATATATATATGTATATATATATATATATATATATATATATATATATATATATATATATATATATATATATATGATATATTATATGAATGAATGGGCTGATGGAATAGAACAGTAGGTAGATTTATAGAGGTGGTGGTTCACGTTTCATATGACAAATTCAAGGGTAAAAACACAAGTATATACAAATAATTAGGACAAAACGGTTATTATGTGAAAATCAAAGAAGGTATAGAGTTTATACAACTGAAATGACATTTTGTTTTTGCATAGAAAGTGCCTGAAGTGTATTAACCTTATTTTGAAGGTTTAAAAAGCTTTAAATTGGACAGTTTATGAAAGACCGTGTTGTAACTCGTTTGAGTATGATAATTTTTTTTATCACATTTTCCTGCGCATTTATAAACATAGTTCGCCTTTGCGTGACGGGGAAAATAGATTTGTCTCATGAAGACGTTTAACTTTGTGGATAACGACATCGGAAGAAATTTTGGAAAGAAATGATTTTTTTCCCTTAGGATGGATAATAATGGAAAAATGGGAACAATAAGGGGTTTCAGGTAAAGCTACTTCTCTCTGTAGACGGGAAATGGTGCTAGTGTATTGTAAATCTGTCCTATAACCAATATTGAAGCATAGATTTGAAGAACGTCACATCATGAACATTAGATTTCTGATATAGACACAAAGTATAAAAGCCCAAAAAAAAAAAATAAAAAAAAAAAATATTTTGCGAACGATAAAAAAATCAGCACTTCCTTTCCCAAGTGGAATAAATTCAGATACTACACTATTTTGAATTGTAAAGGTCCTGATCTTTCAATTTCGTCCAATTTTGCTGTTGATTTGATTATTATTTTTCATCGATTTAAAGTTAACTCAGTTACGGGGGGGGGGGGGGGCAATGCATCCCACCCGAAGTCCTCATCGTTGTCTATCGAAAACGCCCTTTCTGTTGATGAATTGTAAACAACACTTTCATGGGGCAGTTGGTTCCGACAACAATGCTTGATAAGTAGGTCAATAGTATTGAACCGCGGTTTATAATTCTTCAATTATGTTATCAACAGGGCGCATTGTGCATACAAACAGATAATCGGGAAAAGAAGCATGCTTCGATGCAAGCGTATTTATACACAGTGAAGCAAACCCATACACACACACGCAAGCAAGCACACTTCTCAAAACGGTATTCATCTTTTTCATATCTAAATTCGACGCTTACAATTCGTGCGTTTCATTTTTTTTTCTCACAAGACTTTTCTCTTACTTGTTCTTTCACGTTAACTGTTCCATAATAAAATATTATTTCTAATCCTCGTAAAGATTTCCGGTGTCAATTATGCATGAGGTTCACCTTGCAAAACAATGTAAATATGTAACATTTAAAGCACAGGCTATGAAAAGACGAGCAATATAAGTAAATAGTGTAGGGACAGCTATAAATTTCAGTTCTCAAAAACCGCCTAACGACAACGTTCTGTTGTTCATTAACACTTGTGTTTGCCAGTTTGGAATTCTGATCTGACGTGTCACAACAGTCCGCGGTGGCTCTTAAAGTTATTTCCGTATAGTGTATACAAATGGGTTCCGTCGCAGGCAAGCGTTGAACTGTCGTGAACTGCATGGAATAGATTTAGACTCCAGATCATAGAGAGGAAACAGCTGTTTTCAGAGTATGGGAAACTAATGTTAATGAATACAGAAGTCCAGAGTATGGCAGATCCAAGGGCTTTGAAGTTTTAGAATCTAGATCAAAGAGAGGGAACAGCTGTTTTCAAAGTATGGGAAGATAATGTTAATAGATACAGAAGTCCAGAGTATGACAGAACCGGCTGCTTTGAAGTGATCCCGTTGTGAAATGTGTTTTATGAGGATTTCGATTCTTTTATTTTGCCATATGTGAATAATGTCCTTTGCTCTGATCTTTAGTAGCTTAGAATGTTTGATGAGAACTTCAGTTCTAATAAATATCTTATTCCAAATATTAGCATTGGTATCTGACACCCTCTTTTGATTTCCATAATTCTGGTCATCCTTGGCATTGAAGGATTCTTAGAATACCGTTTACTACGTATCAGCTTTATTCCATTATTCCATTTTATGGAATAACCTATTTAGGTAAGCAGTCGAAGTGTTTGATCTTCATAAACTCAAACTGAGTCTTGGTGCAAATTCTTTGTTGTTGTTAAGTAGACTTACTTGGGTTTCTTAAATAGTTCATTATTTTTTCTGTTTCTTCGCTTATATAATACTTTTCTTTTTGTGTACTGTACTGTTATCGACATTTGAACGTTTGTGCTTAAATCTTTCTTTTTTTCGAAATGGGGCTACATCTTAGTTTAATAATAATAATAATAATAATAATAATAATAATAATAATAATAATAATAATAATAATAATAATAATAATAATTATTATTATTATTATTATTATTATTATATTATTATTATTATTATTATTATTATTATTATATTATTATTATTATTATCATTTTTTTTGTGCTCTATCACAGTCCTCCAATTCGACTGGGTGGTATTTATAGTGTGGGGTTCCGGGTTGCATCCTGCCTCCTTAGGAGTCCATCACTTTTCTTACTATGTGCGCCGTTTCTAGGATCACACTCTTCTGCATGAGTCCTGAGCTACTTCAGCCTCTAGTTTTTTAGATTCCTTTTCAGGGATCTTGGGATCGTGCCTAGTGTTCCTATGATTATGGGTACAATTTCCACTGGCATATCCCATATCCTTCTTATTTCTATCTTCAGATCTTGATACTTATCCATTTTTTCCCTCTCTTTCTCTTCAACTCTGGTGTCCCATGGTATTGCGACATCAATGAGTGATAATTTTTTCTTGATTTTGTCAATCAACGTCACGTCTGGTCTATTTGCACGTATCACCCTATCTGTTCTGATACCATAGTCCCAGAGGATCTTTGCCTGATCGTTTTCTATCACTCCTTCAGGTTGGTGCTCGCACCACTTAGCCGATGTTTCTTGCACAGGCTCCAGTGGAGGGCTTTTGCCACTGAATCATGCCTCTTTTTGTACTGGTTCTTTGCAAGTGCCGGACATTCGCTTGCTATGTGGTTTATGGTTTCATTTTTCGTATTGCACTTCCTACATATGGAGAGAGATGTTATTTCCGTCTATCGTTCTTTGAACATATCTGGTTCTTAGGGCCTGATCTTGTGCGCTGTTATCATTCCTTCAGTTTCCTTCTTTAGCTCTCCCCTCTGTAGCCATTGCCATGTGTCATCGCTGGCAGTTCTTTAGTCTGTCTCATGTATTGTCCGTGCATTGGTTTGTTGTGCCAGTCCTCTGTTCTGTTTGTCATTCTCCTGTCTCTGTATATTTCTGGGTCTTCGTCTACTTTTATTAGTCCTTCTTCCCATGCACTCTTTAGCCACTCGTCTTCACTGGTTTTCAGATATTGCCCCAGTGCTCTGTTCTCGATGTTGACCCAGTCCTCTATACTTAGTAGTCCTCTCCCTCCTTCCTTTCGTGTTATGTAAAGTCTGTCCGTATTTGCTCTTGGGTGTAGTGCTTTGTGTATTGTCATATGTTTCCTGGTTTTCTTATCTATGCTGCAGAGTTCTGCCATCGTCCATTCCACTATTCCTGCGCTGTATCTGATTACTGGCACTGCCCATGTGTTTATGGCTTTTATCATATTTCCGGCGTGAGTTTTGACTTGAGTATCGCCTTGAGTCTCTGCATATATTCTTTCCTGATCGTATCCTTCATCTCTTGGTGTTTTATATCCCCTCCTTCCATTATTCCCAGGTATTTGTATCCAGTCTCATCTATGTGTTTGATGTTGCTCCCATCTGGTAGCTTTATCCCTTCAGTCCTTGTTACTTTGCCCTTTTGTAAGTTGACTTAAGCGCATTTTTTCTATTCCAAACTCCATTCTGATGTCCCCAGATACAATTCTTACAGTCTGGATTAGGGTATCTATTTCCTTGATGCTCTTACCATACAGCTTAATGTCGTCCATGAACATCAGATGGTTAATTCTGTTGCCTCTTTTCTTGAGTTGGTACCCGGTATCCATCCTCTGTAGTACTTTTCTCATGGGAATCATGGTTACTACGAAGAGTAGTGGGACAGTGAGTCGCCCTGGAAGATCCCTCTCCTGATATTAACCTCTGATAGTCTTATTCCAGAGCTTGTAAGTACTGTATTCCAGTTGTGCATTGTATTTTTGAGGAAGCTGATGGTGTTTTCCTCTGCCCCATATATTTTCAGGCATTCTATTAGCCATGTGTGTGGTCTCATGTCGAAGGCTTTCTTATAGTCTATCCAAGCCATGCTTAGGTTGGTTTTCCTTCTTCTACTGTTCTTCATTACCATTTTGTCTATCAAGAGCTGGTCTTTTTGTGCCCTACACTTCCTTCTGCAGCCTTTCTGTTGGTGGGGGATGGTGTTTGTCTCCTCTAGGTAGTTGTATGCCTTTCACTGATGATACCTGTTAGTAACTTCCACATTATTGGTAGGCAGGATGATAGGCCTGTAGTTATTATTATTATTATTATTATTATTTATTGAAAGATATTGCTGTATCAGGAGTCAATTTCAGGAATAATGATATAAAATTTATTTATTACCGAAAGCGAATAAATAAAGGTATAAGTCAATTTTGGGTTTAATATTCTTGTAGTGGGTCGCAGTAGACTGTAGATGCTGTTTTTGTATAAGAATAAGACAGCCTTGTGCTGCCACGGGCTCTTGCTCAAAGATGGTGTCAAGATCTACTATATATATATATATATATATATGATATATATATATATATATATATACATATATATATATTATATATTTATATTATATATAATATATATATATATATATATATATTGTATATTGTATATTATATATCTATATATATTATATAGTATATATTATATATTATATATATATCTATATATATATATATAATATATATATATATATATATATATATATAAATAATAAACTGGGTAATATATTTTATATATCTATATATATATATATATAGGATATGATATATATATAGGATATATATGGGATTATTTTGTAATTATTATTTATACTGATAGGTCTTCTTACGTTGGTGGGGGGGAAGAGCACTTCCTGTGTCGTATTCAATGAGGGCCTTTCTTGTTGTATAAGGAGTGCCTCGAGCAGTCGCAAACGTAGTTTGGTATTCTTGATAATACCGTCGCGCGAGATAGCTTTCTGGTGTGGTGTCGTGGTATGGTTTTTAATTGCCCCCTCTTGTGCGTGGCAAGAAATCCTCTTGGACAGTTTATAGAGGTCATACCAACGTAAGAGCCGGTAGTCTACATTCGACAGCTCCAAGGGGTCTCTTGCTGGAGGCGTCGGGTTGTTCTTCATGATAAGGTCCCGGTACGTCGATTTTGGTAATAAATTATGAGTTCGAGTTCTTTGTCGACTTCGGTAAGGGTCACATTCTTTCTGATGATTTTCTTCAATGCATCCTCGTCCTCAAGGTGACGTACTTGCATTCTTGCTTTGTAATACAGCTTGATTTTCTCATGGGGGTAGGGCTGTGGTCTCTCACTCTCGCTGTACTATCGATCTAGCGCTGTTCGGACTTCTTAAAATAAATTTTAAAGCAATATTCCTGAAATTGACTCCTCCTGATGAATCGTGTCGGCGCAATACTCGCTAGTTGTAACAGCAGAGAGAAAGCAATTAAATACAGCTGATGCATATCTTTCAATAATATTTGTTTGAAAGAGGGTCTCCTTCCAATATGTTATTATTATTATTATTATTTCCTTCAATCTTATAATGTTGACATTTGCTGCGTCTAACTTCTTAATCTCTTTTATCTGTAGCAATGAGCAGTAATTCATACTATAAAAGCGAATGATACATATACATGCTGTCAATTTCACACTGACGACTCACCAGCAGTAGATATGTAGAAAGAAAATTATTGTGAGAATATTCTTCCTTGAAAGAAAAATGAGAAAATTCTGAAGGGAAATATACAAGACCAGTAGGAAGAGCGAGAGAGAGAGAGATAGAGAGAGAGAGAGAGGAGAGGAGAGAGAGAGAGAGAGAGAAAGGGGGGTGGGTGGGTGGAGCGCTCTCCAGCAATTTTATTCACTAGATTCTGTGGTAATCATAAAAGGTCTCTTGAGCGAGTGAATGCACTTTCACTAATGAATGGGTCCGGGTCTTTCTCTTTCTCCTGGGCTGAAATGGAAAAGATGGATATGAGATTTTGTCATGTATATGTAGTGTGTTATATAAATATATATATATATATATATATATATATATATATATATATATATATATATATATATATATATATATATATATAAATAAAATATAGATGTTTGTATGTATGTATATTTGCAGGTTTGTGTTTTTGAACGCACATAAGCTATTTCCTTTTACAAGGCATGGCTCTCGAGAAAAGAAAAACAGTATCACTTATTTATGTATGTATATATATACAATATATATATATATATATATATATATATATATATATATATATATATATATATATTCCAACAAGGGTTCCAGTAAGACAACAACTCACATGATTAATTTTTTGAGAGACGTTTCATGCCCCAAGACATTGGCATATCATCAGTCTGGAATAAATTTATTTTGGTTTAAAAACATTAAACTAAGATAAAGCTACAATATAAAAATATGAATTATTGACAGAAGCTAACTTATAAGTACTAAAAGACTACCTATTAGTTCAGAGGAGAAGAGCAGAATGACTAGAAACGTGAGGACCGACCGAGCTACACTTCCGGCCATCGAAAGGGGAGTGGCAGAGACGTAGTAATTGTTTAAATTAGGTGATAAGTGTTTAATGTAAAGTGACTCAAGTGTTGTTAGAAAGGATGCTTGCGTTGTTGAGGTAAGGATATAAAAATGTGTTTTTTCGATAGGAATCTTACACTTTGAGGCATGAGTTCGAATACTCGAGAGTTCGGGATTTTATTCCAGACTGATGATGTGCCAATGTCTTGGGGCACGAAAGGTCTCGCAATAAATTAATTATGTGAGCTGTTGTCTTACTGGAACCCCTGTTGGAATGTATAGCTGTCTGGTAGTATTTATATCACATAAATATCAAAGGAATCTAGAATTTTAACATTTCTCTTTGAACTGTATGATTCTCTGAAACAGTTATGCAAAGACAAATTCTTATGTCTTATCCAATCCATTTAGTACGTACCTCCGCAGGGAAGTTGGGGGCGGGGAGGATAGTGCTTTCATGGTGACCCTAGCTGCAACCACTTTCATTCGTTTTGCTCTACCTCCGTTCATGTTCTCTTTCCTCCATTTTACTTTCCACCCTTCCCAACAATTATTTTGTAGTGCAACTGCGAGGTCTTCACCCCACCCCCTCCCCTGTTACACTTTCAAAACCTTTCTACTCTTCCATTTCCTTTTCCACGCTGAATGACCTCATATGTCTCAGTGCTTGGCCTCTGGCCTAAATTCAATATTCCATTCCATTCCATTATTACATTCTACCTCTCTAATGCACAACGCCAGTCTGCCATCAGAAAATTTCACGGAAATACCTTTTCCAAGACGCACTCTTAGGCCATAACTTGCCGAAAATTTCGACGCAGGATTTGTCAGCTTATAAGACTCGAGTTAACATAACCTAAGCTCATTCTGTGAACCCCGGCGTCAGAGCCTTGAGTGATTAATAGCCTTCGCAAATTGCCTTTGCTTATTATATATAAAAGACGGTTTTGGAAAAAAAGACGCATTTTCCCGCAATAGATTGGAGGCGACGACGATCAATCTCTCTCTCTCTCTCTCTCTCTCTCTCTCTCTCTCTCTCTCTCTCTCTCTCTCTCTTTGAAAGCATGTGTATGCTTATGAATCACCAAATTCGTTCAGTGTAAAATATAATGAGTTTATAATTTAGATGCCAAAGTAGACAGAGTTTAAATATGTTAGAGTTTTTGTTGAAAAGAATGATTTAGATTACAGATAATCCCTACACTTTAAAGCGTTTACTATGAGATTCAGGGCCTCTGTAACACGGTTTTTTGGTTTTTTTTTTTTTTCGCAATAACTTTTAATCTATGCATTTCATAAATATGACGCTTATTCAGGATACACATTATATCTACACATAAATTTTGACTGTATTCTGCATTACGTAGGTTGAATAAATTTGGTACTTATAATGTAAAAGTGACTTTTTTTTTTAAGACGGGCCAACTTACTCAGAGAAAAGGTTTCGAACGCACTCGTTACGTAACTTATGACAGCATTTCTTCCCTCTTTCTCGATGGATGATTGGCTATACGTAACGAAGGCTAGACCTCTGGCAACAATGACAAAAATGTAAATACAAGCAAAGCAGTACACCTTTATGAACTCTGAAACCTCTCCACTGATAATTGTCATAATGAACAAACCAACAAAATATGTTAATAAATACAAAAACACTTCGATTATTAGTCTAACTCTAAAATAAGTTTCCTAAGAAATTACAGTCTACTTTATAGGTCACAATCAGATTGACAAGATGTAGGGAATAGTTGGTAATTTTCAAAAACATAGTAGACAAGCTTGATTTGATAACTGCTATATCCAATGTCAAGCAATTTTATTTATTGGCTATCTACCTATTTACTAAAAAAAAAAAAAAAAAAAAAAAAAAAAAAAAAAAAAAAAAAAATAGCCGTTACCGCATTTTGGCTTTGAACCTTCATCAATAATTATCGTCAGAATGATGACTTCATGAGGCTCCACCCACTTTGGTCTCGTTATAATTCAGGATAACACTGAAGGCTATCATGGGCATTGTTGGATTAGAAAATTTAACTTCTTGCTATAAAAACTCATTTCTCGCAGTAGTTGCAAGAAGTGCTAAATGATCCTCAAGGATCCCAGCAGTTGGGCCTAAACGTTTAATTCATGTACTTACTGCTATTACTACAGTAGTATTACTACGCTAGTACAGATACCCCACCCACATCTATGTATCGTTCTGCCATTCATAAAGTCTTTGTCATAGCCACGGGCTTTCTCTTGACTGTATAAAGTTGCAAGTCGTTAGACAAATGCAGTTTTGCAACCACGGGGAAAATTCCAAATCCTGCTAGCCATTATTGACTGCTATGGGTTTCAGAGCCGATGGAATAAGGTGAATGAGTTTCTGTGGTGGATGGGCAGGGCAACATTTTGTCAAATGTTGTTTACCTTGCTTACGTTATTAATGTTTTCGACTCTTGGCTCGTAATCATTGGCCATGGCATCGGCTGGATAATTTTTACTCTATAAAATTAAAACTATCAGGTTTAGGTCATTGATAATGCTGCTAAAATTTGTGTGTGGTTGTAAAATATACATATGTCAACTTTCAGCTACATCCGATGCTTTGATAAGGAGCAAAGTCCAAAAAACCGTGTTACAGAGGCCCTGAATCTCATAGTAGATTACATATCACACTGTTTTGCAGACGAGACAGTTTTACAGACATGTGGATAGTAAGATGTATAGTTTATTATCAGTTAAAAGAAAATGCAGCAAATTAATTTGAACTGAAGTGAAAATGTCATTCTGTTAATCAAATTAAGTAATTCACCATATCTAAAATTGCTTATCCGAAGAATGCTACACACCTTCATTGAAATCAGAACCGCTTTTCGGTTCGCCTGAGCTAAAAGTTCACTTGCGCTTTTCTGATCAAAGTCGGTTTGGATCATGTTTATTGCGATGGCGAGCCACGCCTCCCTTAATCATGGGAGGTACTACTGGAGAAATGTGGAAAATAGGGCGGTGTCGTTTTAAAAATGGTTCTCTCGAGAACTATCGGACCGGAAATGGTGATACCTATGTAAAAGCTTCCTTATGTAGTATGTATTCAAGCTTGTTATAACAATGGCCCACTGGGCTAGAATAGGATCGTAAGACAGGCCAAGAATTAAAAGATATATATATATATATATATATATATATATATATATATATATATAAGATATTATATAGAGCGAGAAGAGAGAGAGAGAGAGAGAGAGAGAGAGAGAGAGAGAGATGAGGGAAATTCTTTTAAAATCTCAAGGAAAATAGGGCTACAGTTTATCAGATGAATATGCAGTCATCCTGGTGTAGATTCAGTTTTATTCAAATTATGACTTCAAGTGACGCACTTGGAGTGACAGTGAGATTCCAACCCTTTTCAAAGGCCCCTTCTGTGCACTGAAATGCTGTGTAGGATGATTATTGATTTTTGAAAGGAACTTAGACTGTTAACCTTGATCTATTATGTCCGCTTATTTATGTGATATACCTTTCGAAATACAAATGTATAGCGTCGCTGAATAAACGTTGTCCTGTGTATGACCACAATGATAGAAATAAGAAATATATTTTGCAATGTTTAAGTTCTTTCTTATTCTATCTAGCAGTCACAACATTATTTTTTGATATTTGATAAAGGAGAGGAAGCTTGCTAACAAGAATGGCAGATATTTCCAAAACGATACTTTAAGATACAGAGGGCAGAAATTACAGAGAGAGTAAGTAATAGCTTTGGAATGATAATTTAATACGAGAAGTGTTATAGTCCCCCCCTTACAAAAAAAAAAAAAAACTTCATCCATAGAGCGAAGTATGTGAGATTTGTATGTTAACAAATATGTATCTTTTTATTCTTTTTCTTTCCCACCGTTATCCTTACATTAAGGGCTCGGTTGCCTGATGCGCCTTCTCCACTGCCTTCTATCAAAGGCATCATCCTCCACCAAACCTCTTCTTTCCATACCTTCCTTCACTTTATCTCGCCATCTAATTCTCTGTCTCCCTCTCGATCTCCTTCCTTTAACAGGTTCCTCCCAAGCCCTCGTCACTCTCTCCTCGTCATCCATCCTCAACACGTGCCCTTACCATCTCAATCGTGACTCTCTTATCACCTCTGTAATCATCACTAAGCTTGCACCTCTTTTTATTTCATCATTTTCCAGTCTCTCAAGCAGCGATATTCCCATAATCCACCTCAGCATTCTCATCTCTATTCTCTAAAGCTTTACTTCCTCTTTTCTTCTTAGAGCCCATGTTTCTGCTCCATACATTAACATTGGTCTTATCACTGTTTTATATATCTTTACTTTTAGCTTGATTTGAATTTTCTTATCACATACCACTCCAGCGACCTCTCTCCACTTTCCTAATGCAGCTTTTATCCTACTGTCAACTTCAGCATCATATCCTCCCTCTTAGCTTAAAGTAGATTCCTAAGTATTTAAACTTTTCTGCCTGTTTTATAATTGAGCCTCTTCTTTCTTGTATTACTATTCTGCCTCTATCTTCCCTACTGCTCAGCAAAACCTCTTTTATTCACATTCACCTTCAAGCCACCCCTCTCTAAAGACTTCCGTCACTCTCCAACCCTTCTCTTTATATCCTCCTCATTTTCAGCAGTATTCGCCAGATCATCAGCATACAACAACTCCCACAGCTCTTCATTTCTGATCTATTCATTCTACACATTCATGACCAGCACAAGCAAAAAGGGGCTTAATGCTGACCCCTGGTGTAAACCCACACTAGTATGGATGTCCACTATTATGATACTGGAGTAGAGTGATATTGCAGGTGAGGATATTATACCAAACCATATCCATTTAAAAAAAAAGCCATCTTTGTATCTGATAACACTGAAATTCCTTGATACTGCGATGTTTTTCAAGTGATGTGGGTTCGGGGTGTATTAAACAGGCATCCATTTACCATTAATAATTCTTTCAACCCAATTGGAGAGCTGATAGAGATCGTTAAATGACTTTTTCCTAGTTTGTCTTTATAAAACTATATCCCTGGCATCCAAATCGGGTAAGGAAACAGCTTGTCTAATGACGTTTTGTGGAAAAGTGTGATTCTGTGTATATATCGAAAAATTTATCTAACCCAGGAAATTGGCGTGACTAGCTTTTGTGGCTGCCTTACAAAGGATCCTGTATGACGTATTTATAATCTGTCTGGGATCATTCACGTTCACAAACTTGTTCTGTTGAAGTTCACATGAAAAGAAAAATGACAAGAGGGATTTCACAAGTTTAATCCACATTATGCTGATGCTGTATCTTTACAAACTTTGTCAAGAGAAAGGGCAGGAATAGATTGCTTGATCAAATGCTGATCGTATAAATAACGTTAATAAGCGCATGATTCCATCCCTGGATAAACTACAGTGGTCACTACTAACTCAGAGGCAGCCTGGCAAAATGAGTTCTCTTCATTAGCACTTATAAAGTCAAATGGCACAACACCACATTTCTCGTTGGACATTAACCTGCGCTTAGTAAGAAAGTGAACTCGCGTTTATGTGTAGTGATTTTTTGCGTGCATTTGATTTTAATGAATTATAATTAAGGTTGTAATTTAGAAAGCTGCTTGCGAATCTGTGGACTGCAGATTCTAAAAGCGATGGAACCCCAACTTATATTTTATATAATTTAAGAGAATGTTTGTAGTAGATAGTGTGACGGTAGAACTGTTCAGCCAGGGAGCAATAAATGGATGGAATTTATATAGTCAGTCTTCATGAATATGAAGAATTCTGCGTAAGAGGTCTTTTGTTTACTTGAAAAAAAAAAATGAAATACGTCCCAACATAACGAACCTAATTAGAACGTTAATTGAAGGTCATTCATTTTTCAATTGAATGGGTGAGGGCGGATCTGTGATATGAGCTTTACTTTCAAGGATTAAGACTCTCCATTAATTGATAAAATGTCTCTTCAGATTCACATACGTGGAAATAAGTCGAAAGACCGTTGACAGTCCACTGCACGCTGTACGCTCTGTACAGCATATTGCTGTGGTGACCTTTGACTTTGAAACGGTTCCACTTCTCTATTTAAACGGCCGAAATGACTTCACTTAATTAGGTTTATATCCATATAGACTTAGATTTCCAAGGCCTTTGCTTTGGAAAACTCTCTCTCTCTCTCTCTCTCTCTCTCTCTCCCTGAGACACTCTCATCATATATATTTTTTCAATGATAAGTTATCAACATTTCAAGACCGTTTCTGAGTATCCTCTTGATAATTAATGTCACTTTCAGGCATCATTTACATTCATACGATTACGTTTCATCTACAGAATTCATTCTATTAAAAAAAATATTTTAATTTGTAGAATAAGTTTGCTTCTGACATGGTATTCGAGGAATGGCATACTATACTTCTCCTCAGCTTCGTCCTTAGTCGGGGTCGCCGATATTTAATAGCCTATTCCAGCAGTTCATCTTGAAGGGCTCTGTACATAATTGTATTTTTGCTGATACTGTATGGACGGGTGCCTTCCCTGAGTTTTAACACCACACACACACACAAACCCATTTGGCCGACCGTATGGGGGGCACTGTGTTCGGCGGGATCTCACCTCCACGCTAGGTTAGGAATGACATTTTAAATGACAGTATTAAATATTAGTTAAACCCGGATAATGAAAGTTAGCGTGTTTTCATTTATCAATATACCAATCTGCAGTTAACTGGAAGCGTCTTGATTACATTGTTACTAATGCGGTTCGTAATCTGTTCCAAATAATGCTCCGAAGAACTTCCAGAGTTAAAGTTATATTTATCTTCATGGGAGTTCGCTGGAGTAATGTGCTTCAGTAATCCAGTCATTTATAATCATTCAATTAATTATTGTAATCATCATAGACGTATAAGAATATTAATTTTTATGATTAGATACGATGTCAATCAAAATTAATTTTAAAATGGTCGATTAGATCAGCGATTTTGTATCAAACCTTCAGTACGTGTTAATCCTCCTCAGATCTTCAGTACGTAGGAAATGCATTGCAAACTACACAGTGCGTCTCCTCTTGGTTATTAAATTATCTATTATATACTGATATATGCAATTACATTAGTGCTGCTTCCTCAACCTCTCCTTTATCTATTCTTAAGGATTCACTGATAAATAGCCATGACGGTGTATATGTAAAATAAAGACACAATATCATAAGCTGGTAGGTTATGGTCCTTCATAGAATATTTAGTAGTAAATTTCATATTTAATAGTGCTAGTGATGTGCAGTTTTTAGACTGCAAAAAAAAAAAAAAAAAAAAAAAAGAGAAAAAAAAAAAGAAAGAAATATTGGCAGGTACACCTGAAAGAAAAATGGGTGCAGCCATATGAATTACAAAGGGAACATTTGTTTTAAAGGCCGACCTTGAAATGACCTGTAAGCATAACTATTATGTAAGCGATCTGTGGTCCACCAGAAGAGTGAGCACACACCTGGTATATAAAAAGAAGTATATTTAGAACGAAATACTTTCGTTTTTCTTCTTTACAATTAGACGAGATTCACTTTCTTATATCGGATGACAAAGCTAATATAACAAAGAATAAGTTGTAAGATAATGTATGAATCATAGAATATAAACATTATTTATTACTACAGTCCATGAGGAAAATGTACCCGTTAAAGTAAATTTCTGTAATTTACTCCCATTTGCTTGAATTTATTCTGTTCATTTTCGATATTTTCTTTCATGTTTCCGGCTGTCTTCATTTTTCTCATTCCCTTGTTGATTCATTTTTCTGGTTCCCTTCCTCTAAATCACTGCAGTCCAAGTTTATTAGATGTGCAGCCGAGATGAGATTATGTGCGGGATTTTGATGAGATACAATGATTTCACACTTTTTCACAGCCTTTTATTTTTTACTCTCCATTTCGTAAACCTTGAAAGCTTGTAGTTTTGACAGAATAAGTATTAGAATGCTAGGGGTGTATGGGGCAGAAAGTTATTCATTGGAAGGGAATAGAAGCTGTCTCGATAAAAGGGAAGCGTTGATCTGGGTATGTACGTGGAGGGTGACTGGTTTGGTATAAATGCAGACATAAGATAACCGTGTCAATAGGTAAGGAGGGGTGTCAAACAATTTCCGACATATTTGTGGATGAGCTGGAGTCGTCTTCTGAATAAGCTTAGTTTGTTATTATTATTTTTTTTTAACATTTGTGAACTGATGTCTCGCTCACACATGGTGGAAAACAGACAATTGCTTGCAGATGTACAAAAGATAATCATAACACCATGATAAATTTTGTATATTTAGGTGTGTTTATATATTTCTGAAGGTACAACAGTCTTGAAAATACTGAGTACCCCAAACATGTTATGCTTATTTATGCTTGTCCTTTGCTATATGTATATATATATATATATATATATATATATATATATATATATATATATATATATAATTTATGTGTATACACCAACGTGTATATAAGCATATTCTGTAACAGTTGCATTATAAGACTGATTTTACATATGAAAACCGGATTGAACACCGTAAACACAAAGAAAATGAAATAAATTCTTTGGATATATTTTGAACAGTAATGAGCATCAAATGAAACGGTATGCAGATGTTGTAACACTGAATCAATAAATAAAAAGTCACTTCACAGTGACCACAGTTTCATGAAAGAATTTTCCATGTGTCCACCAGTTGTTAATCGGTGAATGGTCATTTCTCATGATCGGCTAAAGCTCGCAAAGTAGATGTGTTTGAAAGTTTGCGCTCCATTCGTTAAAAAGAGGGAGGAGGTGGTTATTACTACAGTTGGGGGGCCGCAGGTAATGCGTTGGTGGAGACAGACACCTATATGTTGTTGAAGCGACAGACCTTCCATTAATCATCTCTCTCTCTCTCTCTCTCTCTCTCTCTCTCTCTCTCTCTCTCTCTCTCTCTTAGGTGTTTGAACGTTGCACATATGCGAAACAGCACCTTAGTGGTTCGTTTCCTTCCCTGAATATCATCGTAAAAAAGATAATAAAGAACGATATGGAATAAAAGGGTGTGTAATTCAGAATACAGCAAGGCAATAGTTCAGATACGTAGAGAGAGAGAGAGAGAGAGAGAGAGAGAGAGAGAGAGAGAGATTTTGGAATAATTCACTAAGATAAATGACATGTATGAAGTATATGGTTAGCTATGTAGATATACACTATATTGAATAGAAAGGAATTAATTATTTTTAATAAGTCTGTTCCCTCTGCTAAGGAGGGTTTTGGATTGATTGCTTGTTTGCTTGGTTATCTGTTTATTTGTCTGTCTGTCTGCTTGTAAGGATGACTACACAGAAAGCCGAATGGGGATTGTTGTGAAAAATTGGCCAAATGTTGACAACGGGTGATCAACTTTTGGGAGAGATGGAAATGTAAATTTTGGATAGAAGGAAACTTTTGGCTCGCGGAGGAGTGGCAGTTGGGTGTGTTGCTCAGCCTTGTCTGACGATTAAGAAAATGAAACCTTGTGCACATTTACCGTCGATTTTCTGTACAAATTCAATCACTCCAATGCAAAGAAAGTCTGACTGAAAATTATATCTCATCCATACTACAGTACAACATGCCATCAACTTACATCGGAAACTTATCGTTGACATATAACAAATGGGCTAAAAACAAGACAGCGACCGTAAGAAGAGAACGAAGCTTTAGTCAATGCTGGATAACCGATTGAAGCACTGGTTAGGATTGCTAATAAGTCGTCTACTTGAATTTAACATGTTGATGAGGCGTGTGGCATAAGTCACCGACGTTAATTGATGACATGTTGTACTGCAGTGTAGGAACATCCCAGATTTCGTTTGGTTCCCAACAACTAATAATTTCCAACCATTTCTGGTCCGCGAAAGCAGGTGCTCATTGAATTTTGAAGTTTATTTCCAGTTTGTTGTCTGTAGGTGTGTCTTGGGACTTTTCTGGTGATTGCAGTTATTGGCTTCTGTTTCAGGCAATTCGTAGAAAAAATCCTTCCAGGCTGTTTTAGTAATTTGATCCTATTTTATGTAAGGAAACCTTGGAGGGGGTTGGCGCCGCAAGTGTAAAACATTCAGTGAACGGTAGGTATTACTTAGGGTTGATTTGTGCTATAAGTCCGGTCACGTTCGCTCTCGCTCCGCTCTTGGTCCTGGTGGGTTCAGACGTCTGGCCTGCTCACGCTCCGCTCTCGTCCTGGTGGGCTCAGACCGGTCCGACCTGTCCGCGCTCCGCTCTCGGTCCTGGTGGTTTCAGACATCCGGCCTGTTCACGCTCCACTCTCGGTCCTGATGGGTTCACTGTTCACGATCCGCTCTCGGTCCTGGTGGGTTCAGATGTCTGGCCTGTTCGCGGTCCGCTCTCGGTCCTGGTGGGTTTAGATGTCCGGCCGGTTCGCACTCCGCTCTCGGTCCTGATGGGTTTAGACGTCCGGCCTGTTCGAGCTCCACTCTTGGTCCTGGTGGGTTCAGACATCTGGCCTGTTAGCGCTCGACTCTCGGTCCTGGTGGGTTCAGATTTTCGGCCTGATCGCGCTCCGTTCTTGGTCCTGGTGGGTTCACACGTCAAGCATGTTCGCACTTTGCTCTGGGTCCTGATGGGCTTAGAAGTCTGGCCTGTTCGTGATCCACTCTTGGTCCTGGTGGGTTCAGATGGCCAGCCTGTTCACGCTCCACTCTCGGTCCTGGTGGGTTTAGACGTCCGGCCTGATTGCCCTCTGCTCTTGGTCCTAGTGGGTTCAGATGTCCGGCATGTTCGCGCTCCGCTCTCGGTCGTGGTGGGTTCAAACGTCCGGCCTGTTTGCACTCTGCTCTTGGTCCTAGTGGGTTCAGATGTCCGGCATGTTCGCGTTCCACTTTCGGTCCTGGTGGGTTCAGACGTCCGGCCTGTTCGCGCTCCGCTCTTGGTCCTGGTGTGTTCAGACGTCTGGCCAGTTCGCGCTCCGCTCTCGGTCCTGGTGGGTTTAGACGTCTGGCCTGTTCGCGCTCCGCTCTCGGTCCTGGTGGGTTCAGACGTCCGGCCTGTTCGCACTCCGCTTTTGGTCCTGGTGGGTTCACACGTCCAGTCTGTTCGCACTATGCTCTCGGTCCTGATGGGTTTAGACGTCTGGCCTCTGCGCGCTCCGCTCTCGGTCCTGGTGGGTTCAGACGTCCGGCCTGTTCGCGCTCCACTCTTGGTCCTGGTGGGTTCAGACATCCAGACTGTTCGCACTCCGCTCTCGGTCCTGATGGGTTTAGACTTCTGGCCTGTTCGCGCTCCGCTCTCAGTCCTGGTAGGTTCAGACGTCCAGCCTGTTCGCACTCCGCTCTTGGTCCTGGTGGGTTCTGACGTCCGGCCTGTTTGCGCTCCGGTCTCAGTCCTGGTGGGTTCAGACGCCCGGTCTGTTCGCGCTCTGATCTCGGTCCTGGTGAACTGCTCTGCTCCCGGTCCTGGTGGGTTCAGACATTCAGTCTGTTCGGGCTTTACTCTTGGTCTTGGAGGATTCAGACATCTGGTCTGTTCGTGCTCCACACTCAGTCCTTGTGGGTTCAGATGTCTGGTCTTCGAGCTCCACTCTTGGTCCTGGTGGGTTCAGACGTCTGGTCTGTTCGTGCTCCGCTCTTGGTCCTATTGGGTTCAGAGGTCCAGTCTGTTCATGCTCCGCTCTCAGTCCTGATGGGTTTAGATGTCTGGTCTATGCGTGCTCAGCTCTTGGTCTTGGTGATTTCAGACAATCCTGTCTATTTTCGCTCAGCTCTTGGTCATGGTAGGTTCAGATGTCCGGTCTGTTCACACTCAGCTCTTGGTCCTGGTGGGTTCAGGTGTCCGGTCTGTTGCACTCCACTCTTGTTTCTGGTGGGTTCAGATGTCCAGGTCTGTTCACGCTCTGCTCTTGGTCCTGGTGGGTTCAGATGTCTGGTTTGTTCATGCTCTGCTCTTGGTCATGTTGGGTTCAGACGTCTGGTCTGTTCATGGTTCGCTCTCGGTCCTGGTGGGTTCAGACGTCCGGTCTGTTGCGCTTAGCTCTCGGTTCTGGTAGGTTCAGACGTCCGGCCTGTTCGTGCTCTGCTCTTGGTCCTGGTGGGTTCAGAAATCTTTTCTGTTCGCTTTCCGCTCTCGGTCCTGGTGGGTTCAGATGTCTGGGCTGTTCGTGGTCTGCTGTCGATCCTGGTGGGTTCAGATGTTTGGTTTGTTCGCGCCCCTCTCTCTATCCTGTTGGGTTCAGAAGTCCTGTCTGTTCGCGCCCTCTCTCCGTCCTGGTGGGTTCAGATGTCCAGTCTGTTCACGCCCCTCTCTCCATCTTGTTGGTTTCAGACGTCCAGTCTGTTCTCACTCCTCTCTCCGTCCTGGTGGGTTCAGACATCTAGTCTGTTCGTGCCCCTCTCTCCGTCCTGGTGGGTTCAAACGGCCAGTCTGTTCACACCCCTCTCTCCGCTGTGTTGGTTTCAGACGTCCAGTCTGTTCTCGCCCCTCTCTTCATCCTTGTTGGTTCAAGGATGTCAGTCTGTTTTTCGAGCCCCCACCTTCTTCCGTCACCTGGGTAGGTTCCTAGCACGTCCGAGTCTGTTCGCGGCACCCCTCTCTCCCGTCCTGGTGGGTTCAAGACGTTCCGTCCTGTTCCGCCCTGCCCTCTCTCTCTGTCCTGGTGGGTTCAGACTCCCAAACCTGGTGGGTTCAGACATCTAGTCTGTTCGTGCCCCTCTCTCCGTCCTGGTGGGTTCAAACGTCCAGTCTGTTCACACCCCTCTCTCTGCCGTGTTGGTTTCAGATGTCCAGTCTGTTCTCGCCCCTCTCTTTGTCCTGATGGGTTCAGATGTCCAGTCTGTTCGCGCCCCTCTCTCCGTCTTGGTAGGTTCAGACGTCCAGTCTGTTCGCTCTCCGTCCTGGTGGGTTCAGACGTCCAGTCTGTTCGCGCCCCTCTCTCTGTCCTGGTGGGTTCAGACGTCCAGTCTGTTCACACCCTATTCTCCGTCTTGTTAGTTTCAGACGTCCAGTCTGTGCTCGCCCCTCTCTCCGTCCTGGTGGGTTCCCATCATTTCCTCTCCCTCAACACCAGTGGAAGTCTCACCACCAGCTACGGAGGATGTGTGGCTTTTCTCAAGCTGTCTTTTTTGGCAATAATCGCCATTTAGTCTAGACGCTGCATAGGTGTTGACTTGCATGGAGGTGTATACAGCAGTTCTCTACGCTAAATGTTTCTTCGATGTCTTGGAATGATTTTTAGCTTGGGTTCGCGATTCTGATATGGGGAGATTTTTTTCTAAGATGGCCGCCAAGATGGCCCCCGGACTGAAATAGGTTGTGTCCGAATATTTGTCTCAATCTCATAATTGAGGGCTTACAGAAAAAAATGACAGTTCAAAGTTGTTTCAAATACAATTTTACATTAAGCCTTTGCATTTATAAATTCATTTACTTATGTTATGCCTTTTAGTGTAAGTAAAACGTAAGCCAAAAATAATTTTTTCTATGTTTTTTGAGGGAAAATTTGTCTGCATCTCACAAACGAGTGCTTCTAGACAAAAAATTACTAAGAAAAAAATTACACGAGTTCAAAATTGTTCACAATACATTTTTACACTAAGTTTTGTCATATGTAAACCTATTTACTATTTGACTTCTTAATGTTCCCCTCTCAACTGGAAAATATTTTTCTTGGTTTAGGCAACTTTAACGCCACACAAATAATCATAGGACAGTACCCTGAGGACAGTGGCACTGTAGAAGCACTGACAGAAACTGAAGTATTCGGCCCAAAAGTGGTCGAGAATGTACTAAAAGGCAATCACTATTCAGGAGGAGTTCGAGGTATGGCTATAATTGCAGATGTTATGCACCGAATACAATTTTGTGATTTTTTTACCAACACAGAATATGAAAAATATCAGTTACTCTTTACACAACTTAAGGAGCTTGAGGATTCCTGTGCAGAAAAGGAATATTACAGTGTAAGAAAGAAAGTAAAAGATGTACACCATCTTTTGCAAGATTTTCCTACTGACTTTATGATGTTTTTGAGGAAAGGGCCAGAAAAGTCAAAAGTCTTTCGTTATTGGAACACTTTTTTATAAGAACTAGTCCCAATATTGAGAGATATCATAAGAGCCGACAGGGAGGGGAAACTGGAAGCTTCAGAGAGCACTGTCATTATTCTTTTACTATGGAAAGGTAAGTTATGCAAGATGGGGCTCTGTTTACTATGAAGATTGCTTGAAACTTGAAGAAAACATACCAGTCTTTAATTCTTTTGTTAGGGGGGTTATGTAG
Source organism: Macrobrachium nipponense (assembly GCF_015104395.2). Taxonomy (NCBI): domain Eukaryota; kingdom Metazoa; phylum Arthropoda; class Malacostraca; order Decapoda; family Palaemonidae; genus Macrobrachium; species Macrobrachium nipponense. The sequence goes on from NC_087201.1 coordinate 87,026,988, forward strand.
TTCAACATGGAGAGAAGAATTTAAGCAGTGTAGGCATGGATCAAGGTTAATGCATGTAATCTTGCAATGCATACTTTTCATATATTTTTCATAAGCTTGCAATGCATACTTTTCATATATTTTTCATAAGCTATTTATCTTTTTCAGGTTTTTTCAGTTTCTTACTTTGTTAAATTCTATGTTCTTATCCAAATGCATTACTTTAAATTGAGATCATTCTCGTTTGTTAATTTCTTTGTTCTTATCCAAATGCATTACTTTAACTTGAGATCATTCTCATTATTTTCATACAAGATTGTCATAATCAAGCTTAGATGTGCATTTTGAACAATTTTGAACTAGTAATGTTTTTCTAGAAGTAGTCATTCTCTAGTTACAGACAAATTTTTACTACTATACAAACAAAAAAAGTATTTTGGCATAAACTATATCATATTGCAAAAATGATTATGAATAAATGGATCTATAAACGACATAATAGAGTGCAAAAATGTGTTTTTTGAACAATTTTGAACTTGCGTGATTTTTTCTAGAAGCACTCGTTCCTTCAAAAACGTAGGAAAAATGATTTTTGGCACACTTTTTACAAACACTACAATGCATAATATAAGTAAATGAATTTATAAATGCCAAGGGTTAGTGTACAACTTTATTTGAAACAACTTTGAACTCCTGTAATTTTTTTTCTGGAAGCCCTTTAATTACGAGATAAAGACAAATTTTCGGACACAATCGATTTCTGTCTGGCGGCCGTCTTGGCGGCCATCTTGGGAAAAATCTCCCCATATCAGAATTGCGTACCCAAGATAAAAATCATTCCTAGACTTCAAAAAACATTTTGTATACACCTCCGTGCAACAGTCACCACTTATATACTAATTGTGCTTGATGATGATGAAGAAAGAAAGCAAAGTCAAAAAAGAGAAAGAGGGTTTAATTAATTTTTCAAAAATAATTTTTCCTACGTTTTTTATCCTATGTTGCAAGGTAGGAGTGAAGAAGAATTTCAATTTCATACTCTGTGTCGTCGTCTTATTGATCATGAGAGTGAAAGGAAAACTTTTTTTTTTTAATTAACTTTCCTACCTTTTGCATGATCCCATTGTGGAGTTTTCTTTTGATTATGCATGTTTTCATTAGGACAAAAGGTAAAGCTACTTGCTTATATGAAGGCTGAATCTCGACTAGTGGAGCAGGAGTTGCAGGACCATGGCAACTGTGTTCACACTGCCGCTCAGTCCGCTCTCGCTCCAGTCAAAATATCTTTTGAAGGGACCGTGACCGGATCGATAGCGGACTGGGACTGGAGCGAGACCGGATCGCAACCGGACCTACAGTGCGAATCAAGCCTTAAGGTTCTCTGTAGTGCTCTCTCGCCCCCCAGCCGCAACTTTTTTCATTCCTTTTGCTGTACCCCCTTTCATATTGTTTTTCTTCTTGCTGACTTTCCACTCTCACCTAAAAATTGTTTCACAGTACAACTGACTAAATTCTATATATTTGTTCTATAAGGGACATCGACTAATTACTACGTTGGCAGTCTTGAGAATTTAAAAGAAAACAAATTATCAGTGATGTCAGTAACAATGCAAGTTGTCTTTTTCTTTTATCTAGAATGTTATTATGCAGCTTCAAGTTCTCAGCACATTGGATTATTAATTACTAAAATGTATATTTTCCAAGTATTATGTCATGGGTTGCGCTGCTTGGCGACTGACATCATGGGAATAATTTAAAGCAATTGCTCCTAGGTACTGTAGAAAGTTGCCAAGTATATATTGCTAAAGCATGTAAATCGTCGATTTTTTTAAAACATTCAAGACCACTTGATTGGCTGATTTTACATTAACTTCTGTTTAATAATATCTAACTATTTTTTCTTTTTCGTTATCTAGAAATTAAAACAACTTTAAAAAGAAGAAAAAAAAAAACATGAAATTTCTGTTAGTCTTAATCATCTTATCTTAGCCCAAAACATTTTTGTCAATAAATCTTCTTATAGACATTAACTTCTTCGATGCATTTGACATCTTATATTCATAAGAGGCTTCCTTGCTAATCTTTTCCCCATTTGAGTGTCCCTGATGATTTGTAGCCTGATGGAATATCTTTTATATATCTGGAGGACGGGGTGAGGGGTTGAGGGTGGTGTTTGTGTGGAAAAGGTGGAGGGTGGAGGAGGAGTTAAAGGCAAAATCTTAATTTGTTTGTCTTCGGTCTCATTTTGTTTGACGGGTGATATTGGGAAAAGTAGACAGCCCCTCTAAAGATAAGTTTTGTGAATAATTTGTTGTCGAATTTAGGGAGCTTCTGTTTTTTTTATCAAGTGTACAAGTTGATTAATTTTTTTTTTCTTAATTAAACCGAAGCGGCCACATACATCGATTATGAAACGAGAACTTCAGCGTATTTATGATAAAGAGATAGTGAGGACGGAATCCTTCCACCTCCAAGTTTAGGATTAAATTGAAATTCAGTAACATACAGTATTTCCAGATTGAAAGGATGTTTGATTTGAGAGAGAGAGAGAGAGAGAGAGAGAGAGAGAGAGAGAGAGAGAGAGAGAGCATATGTGGAACATTGGTTGACGAACAAGACACGACATCCAATTAACCTGCAAGGTACTGTTTGAGACTTCATGGCCTGTGAAGTGTGGAAGGGCATCTGTCATTCTTAGTCAAAATTCCCTCTCATTTAAAAGGAAACTGATTGTCTTCAATGATGAACGTGAATGATATACTGGTTTTAATGGGATGCGTTAATGTGGAGCTTGGGAAGTGGAAGAGATGCACATGCAAATTTTGTTTGTGTCAGTGATAGGTAATAAGTTTCTCCCTCCCCTTCACGAACCTCAATAGGCTGTGTATTGCAAAAAGTATAGACATCCATTGTAACCTAAGGGTGCCTCATGTCATGCACTGCACAGGTTGCTGGTCAGAGAAAGAGGAAAAACTGAGTAATTCTCGTTGAATGGTTTTGTGTCAAGTACCGAATGGAGAATAGTCTCTTGTTGCATTACACGAATGTTCGAAATGAAAGGAACAGTAATTCTAGTTGATGTTGATCTTATCATCCAACTGAAATATTTGAGATTCTTCTGTTGTTGGAAAAATTCGAATGTAGAAAACTGTCACGTGTCTTTAGCTGTTTGGAATGGCCACAGCTTCTAGGAAAGGGGACCTTAATAGAGGGTCAACAGTGGAACACGGGATACCAGTAGGGAAACCAGTGTTCACGAATTCTGTACTTTGAGAGAAATGAATTTCCCAGGGTTGACATCCCAGATTTTTCCTCATAATCAAATAAAAATAGCACCAAAAACCGAACTGATTTTAATGTACCTGTAACATTAAAGATCTTGTTACATATTTACCGTTTCATTCTTTTATTCGTAAGAAAACTTCGCCAGGAACAAGAAGAATTATTACATATATAACCACTGGAACTCATAAGTTATTGTCACAATCCCCGAAGCTGCTTATAGAGACAAGTTGTAATTATTAGGCAAGAGTCCGAGGTGTTTTGGTGATATTAGAAGAAAAAGCATATCCATATGAATCAGTCCATTTACTCGGATTACAAGCCAGTCAGCGATAGTGTTTTCAACCATTCGACTACTGTGCTTTGGGTCACTCACTAGTTTAAGTCTCCTAAATAAACATAAAATTATTTTTTTGTCAATAAAGATCGTGAAGTATAATGCATAGACCATATAATAATGGTATTACAAAAACCTAATTATTTTAAGAATAGTAATGATATTGAAAGCATAAAAAATACATTGAAAGGGAAGGAGTTAATAATTTATAATTACATAAATTTTAGTGTTTAGTCCACGGGAAACTTTAAAATTATTTACTGATAAAACAGCTGTCTGTGTTGTTTACTCTCGAATAAATTAGTTATCGTACCTTTTGGAGTTGGAAATTATATATATATATATATATATATATATATATATATATATATATATATATATATATATGTATACTATATATATATATATATATATATTATATAATTATAATCTATATATATATATATATATATATATATATATAATATATTTATATATATATTGTTACGATGTGCCAAGTATCTGGTTACCATTTATCAATTATTACCTAACCAAAAGCCGACACCTGAACCCTCATAACACGTTTAAACGACTGAATACTCTAAAGGCAACAGTGATCCCTTAACACTTACCAGTATTGCAGAAAATCAGACTAAGTTCATCAAAACAGGTGTGAGGTAATCTTGTAAGTAATTAAATTAATCAAAGGGCATCACTCCATCAACAACTTTAAAAGTAAGTATTTCCCTGATTTCAGAATCTAAGTACTTCCCTGGAAGTAAAGCAAATCAATTACCACTCTATGTTTCTACCTATCATCAATATAATCAAATGAAAATATACTGGGATAAAAATAAAATACTTATTAAAATTTTAAATATAAAAATTTATTATTAAATTCAAAATTTATAAGTGAAATTCACAATATCAGGGAAAATTACTGTTACTTGAAAACAAAGTAAAGTTTAATTAATTCTTGAATCAAATTAAGTAAAATTAAATCAAAATTAATTTATCACAAAATTCAAAAGTGTTAGGCAATAATTGAAAATTTGAAATTAATTCACAAGTGCTAAACAACAATAAATCTTGAAAAGAATTTTAAGTAAATGCAAATTAATTCATAAATTAGATTTAATTAAATGTTCAATGATTAAGCAATGAAATAACTAAGTCAATTAAATTGTGAATGCAAATGAAAACAAAATAAAAAGACACACTCCAATAAGAAAATGAACAAGTGCACAAACAATTGAACATCACAAACACAAAAATACGCAATGTGTAAAAGTGTAAATCTTTTTCACTCAAAACACTGTAACCAACAGTTTTTACCAAACCTTCACAACCATCTGTTATTAGTTAACCACAGTTCCTATCAATTATTAGTTAACCACACTCCCTATCCATTATAGTTATTAGTTATTACCTAACCGTTATTAGTTGCAACTAATAAAAATATAACAATGCAAGACTCAATTCTCTTGCTATCACATGCGTTGACAGATTTAGGAAAGTAACGGATCTCGCAGACCCTCTAATCTTACAGTGTTGACATAAAAGTTAAACATTCGTAGTTTCGAATGGACAAAGAAAACTCTCTCTCTTTTTACATTCTATGTTATATATATTCTTTAACAACACGTAATGCAAAATCTGAACACGACATTTTAAAAATTTTCATCCTATTCTAAGCTATTTAGGAATCTGAAAAATGTTGCAAAATTCTACATGACATTTCAAAGAGGGGAAACATGCATTTTGAAAGTAGCAATATATAATATACCTCCCCCAGATGATTTTTTATCACGGTGTTGAATCCAACGATTCGCAACGAGATAAATAATCAGTAACTACATTATTTTTTTCCACTAATGTGCTGCACTCTTAAGTTATACTGTTGTAGGCACAAAGACCACCTGGTCAGTCTTTGATTATGGTTTTTCATTCTCTGGAAAAATGACAGTGGATTGTGATCAGACAACACTAAAATTTCTTCATTCCTAGGTCTATTCACATACACTTCAAATTTTTTCAATGCTGTGATTAAGGCTAAAGTTTCCTTCTCAATTGTCGAGTATACTTTCTGATGTTTTTTCAATTTTGTAGACATGAAGCACACAGATGGTAGATATTATTTTCATCTTGAAGTAGAACAGCTCCAACGCCACAGTCTGACGCATCAACTTGTATCACAAATTTCTTGTCGAAGTCTGGAGCTTGAAGTACTGGTCTTGAAGTTAAAATGGCTTTTACCTTCTCAAAGGATTCTTGACACTCTGGAGTCCAAATAAATTTAGCTTTGGGACTAGTCAGTCTGTCAGGGGAGCTACTACGGCTGAGAAATTTGGGCAAAAACGACGATAGAAACCAGCCATGCCTAAAAATCTCTGTAGCTGTTTCCTGGTAGTAGGTGGGGTAGCCTTACGGATACCTTCTACATTAGCATTTACTGGAGCAAGAAGCCTTTCCCAACTTCAAAACCCAAGATACTGTACAGTTGCCTTTCCAAACTCACTCTTCTCTAAGTTGACTGTTAATCTTGCTTCTTGTAGTTTCTTGAAAAACATGTCCTCAGAATCTTCAAATGTTCTTCCCACATTGTAGAGTAAATCACAATGTCATCTAGGTATACACCTACTCCTTCTATTGATCCTAGCAGTTGATCCATCACTCGTTGAAATGTTGCGGGTGCATTCATCAGACCAAACGGCAGAACAGTATACTGATACAGTCCAAATGGAGTAATAAAAGCTGACAGCAACTTGGCATTCTCATCTAAGGAATTTGATAATATCCTTTCAACAAGTCTATCTTGGAAACAAACTTGGCTTGCCCAATATTATCAAGTAACTGATCTATAAGAGGCAAAGGATAATTATCAGCCACACTGATAGAATTCAGCTCCTATAATCAGTACACATCCTAAATGAACCGTCTGGTTTTTCACTAACACACATGGAGAACTGAAGTGACTTGAACTTGGGTTCTGCTAATCCATGTTGCAGCAAATACTCAACTTCTTTCTTCAAAACATCTCGATGATACGGTGATAAGCGATAGGCTCTTTGCTTGAAAGGTTTTCCATCTTCTTGAATCTTGATTTCATGCTTGGTCAGATCAGTACGTCTAGGCACATCTGAAAAAATTTCTGGAAAACTTCTAATTACATCACTTAAGTCTTCACCTTGTTCAACACTCAGATGTTTCAGTTTATCCTCCAAATTTTCCCAAATTGAAGAATTATTCATCTTGCTTGCAGCTCCCAATTCGTAGCCATCATCGTCTTCTGTAGATAAAGTTGTCTGGGTTATTGACACAGTTTCAGTTTTAGTTTCTGAGAAATAAGGTTTCAAGAGGTTCACATGTATCTTCCTTTGTTTTCTTCTTCTTTCTGGAGGTTTCAATCACATAAGTTCTATCACTTAACTTCTGAATTATCTTGTAAGGACCTTGAAATTTATTAGTGAGGGGAAATCTCTTGACAGGTAAGAACACTAACACTTGTTGACCAACACTAAAACTTCTTAGCTTAGCCTTAGCATCAAATCTCCTTTTCATTTTCTCTTGACTCATTTTCAAGTTTTCTAAAGAGAATTTTCTAATCTCTTTCAACCTTTTCCTTAAGTTCTTCACATACTCTCCTTGGCTTTCCTCTTGATTTTCTTCCAAATTTTCTGCAAGAATCTTCAACGGTCCTCTCTACTCTCTCTTTCAAAATCATCTCATTAGGTGAACATCCCATACTTTCTTGGTAAGCACTCCTAATTTCAAACAACATTAATGGTAAACCAACATCCCATTCTCTTCCTGACTCAGAACAATACTTTGTCAGAATACTTTTCAATGTCTGGTGGAACCTTTCCAAGGCACCTTGAGTTTCTGGATGATAGGCAGTGGATAACTGTTGTTTCACTCTAACAAATTCCATCACATCCTGGAATAACTTTGAAATAAAGTTTGTTCCTCTGTCACTTTGTACTATTTCTGGTATTCCAAACTTTGAGAAAAACTCCAATAGTTTTTCAGCAACTATCTTGGCAGATATGTTTCTAACAGGGATTGCTTCTGGATACCTTGTCACAGGACACATTAATGTTAACAGATACTCATTTCCTTTCTTTGTCTTCGGCAGCGGTCCAACCATGTCTATGATCACTTTGCTAAAGGGTTCTCCTCTAACTTCTATAGGTTGTAGGGGGGCTTTCTTGATGGTTTCATTCGGTTTTCCAGCTATCTGGCAGGTATGACACTCACGACAAAACCTGCTAACATCTCTGTGAAGTCCAGGCCAGAAAAAATATTTCATGATCTTCTCCACAGTCTTCCTGATTCCCATATGTCCAGACTCATGAGCTACTGCAACCACTTGCTTTCTCAACGGATATGGAATCAAAATTTGATGATATTCGCCCCATTCAGCATCTCCTGGTATATCTGTAGGTCTATACTTCCTCATCAGCAAACCTTCCTTCAGATAGTAACAGGTAGGAGTTTGTTGCATCTCTTCTCGATCAACAACTCTGAAGAACAAATCAGTTAATGATGCATCCTTCTTCTGCAAGTCCATCAGCTTCTCTCTTGTCACTTGACCAACTTCAAAGGTTGAATTCTCAATATCTGCTAACTCAAGCTATTGTAGTTTCACTACTGTCTTCAGTAACACTTGGACTACTCGGAGTCTCTTCAGGAACATCAGGTTCTTCTTCTTCGTCGTCGTCGTCTTCTTCATCTTCTTGGGAAATCTCTTCTTGGTCAGCACTATGGGAAACTTCACTTCCCTGGAATAATTCTTCTAAGCACAAAGATCCTTCACTTGATCCTTCTTGGGTGTGTAAATCCTCAGTTTCTTCACTTGCAGTCGTAGTCCTCTTCATACTTCTGGTAGTTACACAACTAGGAAACAGGTGGGGGTTATTCTTCTCCAACTCTACTGTAGGACTAATCCTCAATGGTTTGTCTGTCACTACAGGACAAGGAATAAAAAATGGCACACCACCAACTTCATTCCCCAACAGAACATGTATTACCTTCCACAGCCAGTGAGTCCTTTACAGCAAAATCAACATTCCCTGTCACCAATTCACATGACAGGTGTAAGCGGCATATAGGAGTTACTTCCTCTCCTCCTATACCCTTCAAAATAACTGAATCTCCTGTGAGACTCTTCTCCAACTGAGGGTGAGAACCACGTACTACCACACTATGGTTACTCCCTGTATCACGTAATATCTTGACTGGTACCTGCATACTTCCTTCTTGAGTTGACAGCATACCCTCATAGATATATGGCTGTTAAACAAAAGCCCTTCACACTGCTAAGCCACTCACTGCTTGAGGTAACATTTCCACTGGTTGCTAAACATTCAGCTTGCTTAGTTTCATTCTTCTCTGGAGTCTGATTCTTTCCCACACTGCTCTTCGTAGTTTGTTTCACCTGGTCACCTTTTACAACTTGACCAACTGGTTTTGACTGCTGTTGATTCCGGTAACACTCTTGACTGTAGTGTCCTACTCTTCCACACTTGAAACAGACAACATTAGGTTTCTGTAACTGTCTTGAAAAACTGGATGAGGATTTCACATTAGCTTTGCTTGAGTTGTATTACCTTAACCAAGATTACTTTGGTAGTACTCTTAGTTAGTATCACTGGTAGGTTTCCCATTAAATTTGTTCCTGTTATTTGGAAAAGACTTAAAACCTGGGCGTTGTTGACTCTGGTACTTGACATTGTAATTACGTTTACTACTGATTATATTGTAATCTTCACTAAGTGTAGCAGCTTTGTCAAGTTTCTTCACTTCTCTCTCTCTTAAATAGGCTCTTATATGTTCAGGAATTCCCTTAAGATACTGTTCAAGAACAAGTAACTCTTCTAACTCATCAAAAGTTTTAACTTAAGCAGCTTCTACCCAATATTTGAAACACCTTCTCACTTTGTAAGCATAAATCTAAGAATGTTCCCTTCTCATCTTTTCTTAAATTTCTGAATCTCTCATTGTAGTACTCTGGGGTCATCTGGTAAACTTGTAGCACACTGTGTTTAAGTACTTTGTAGTCTTTACACTGATCAGCTGTTAAGGCTAGATAAGCACTTCTCCCCTTTCCCAATTAAGACACTTTGTAGCAAAACTGACCATTTATCCTCTGGCCATCCCATACCTGAAGCCACTTTCTCAAAGTGATAAAAAAACTCATCTGGAGCTTCTTCAGTAAACTTAGGGATTAATTTCTGCACTCTCACTACATTAAATACAGGGTCTTGGTTAACTTGGTTAGGGTTAGACGGTGTTACAGGTAATGTGGATCTAGCTTTTATTAATTCCATTTCCTTTCATGTCTTGCGATTTCTCTTTCCTCTTTTATCCTTTCTCTTTCCTCTTCTGCTGCTTTTTTCTTCTTCTCTTTCTCTTCTTTCTTGTTTTTCCCTGTCTATTCTTTCTCTTTCAGCTTGCATTCTCTCTCTTTCAGCAAGCATTTTTAGCTTAATCAAATTCTCTTCTGCTTCAATGCGTCTAAGCTCTAACTCTGCATCACTTTTCTCTTTCTTTTCAGCTTGCTTATTTATGAGATCAGCACGTGCTACATTCAACAACTCTTGAGCCAATTCTAACTCATCTTCATCAATTATTCTACCAGAGTTTATCAATGATTCCATAGCAATACATCTTATTTGTGCCTTTACCATACTAGTAGACACATAACCACCACATGCCTCTGCTAAAGCGCTCCACTGTGCTCTAGTCAGAGTGGTTTCAGACAAAACTTGGATGGAAGGGGCTGCTAAAAATTCCTGAACCTTGAACTGAGCCATTTTCCTCTAAGTTATCAACTTACAATTCAATACAATAAATGCAAAACAAAAACTATATGGTCACTCTCCTAACAAAATATATCCCTAATACCACCAGTATATTCTAGAGTGATAATGAAATCTGCTTTCCCGGGTCTCTGGGCACCATTAAACAATGGGTACTAAGTGCCAAGTATCTGGTTACCATTTATCAATTATTACCTCACCAAAAGCCAGACACCTGAACCCTCATAACACGTTTAAACGACTGAATACTCTAAAGGCAACAGTGATCCCTTAACACTTACCAGTATTGCAGAAAATCAGACTAAGTTCATCAAAGCAGGTGTGAGATAATCTTGTAAGTAATTAAATTAATCAAAGGGCATCACTCCATCAACAACTTTAAAAGTCTAAGTATTTCCCTGATTCAGAAGTCTAAGTACTTCCCTGGTTCTAAGTCACTTCAAGTAAATTGAAGGAAAGCAAATCAATTACCACTCTATGTTTCTACCTATCATCAATATAATCAAATGAAAATATACTGGGATAAAAATAAAATACTTATAAAAATTTTAAATACAAAATTTATTATTAAATTCAAAATTTATAAGTGAAAATTCACAATATCAGGGAAAATTACTGTTACTTGAAAACAAAGTAAAGTTTAATTAATTCTTGAATCAAATTAAGTAAAATTAAACTCAAAATTAATATCACAAAATTCAAAAGTGTTAGGCAATAATTGAAAATTTGAAATTAATTCACAAGTGCTAAACAACAATAAATCTTGAAAAGAATTTTAAGTAAATGCAAATTAATTCATTAATGTTAGATTTAATTAAATGTTCAATGATTAAGCAATGAAAATAATTAAGTCAATTAAATTGTGAATGCAAATGAAAACAAAATAAAAAGACACACTCCAATAAGAAAATGAACAAGTGCACAAACAATGGAACAATCACAAACACAAAAATACGCAATGTGTAAAAGTGTAAATCTTTTTCACTCAAAACACTGTAACCAACAGTTTTTACCAAACCTTCACAACCATCTGTTATTAGTTAACCACAGTTCCTATCAATTATTAGTTAACCACACTCCCTATCCATTATTAGTTATTAGTTATTACCTAACCGTTATTAGTTGCAACTAATAAAAATATAACACTTTACCCTTCTGTCTTACACAATTTCACAAAAACCAGGCGCCGTTACACAATCTTTCTCTGCTGCAGTCTTGTCTTACACAATTCACAAAAACCAGGCGCTGTTACAAAACAATGTTTGTTCAGATTCCACAAAAGAAACTAAATAACACTAAATAAACTCTAAGAAATATCAAATATGAAATTCTCACAAGTTACGAGTGACCAATTTACGTTACGTTAATATAATCTCAATGATGTCGAGTGAGAGAGAGAGAGAGAGAGAGAGAGAGAGAGAGAGCGAGAGAGAGCGAGAGAGCGAGAGAGAGATGTTAATGCCTCGAGGTTCTATGATAGAATAAAATCATCTTCCCTTGCGAAAACTGGACTGAGGTGACAAAATACGTATTTGGCACGAATGCTTCCAGTAGCTTTGAAATCTGATGCAATCTTCATAAAGAAATGTGTAACATGCACGTGTTTTGATCAAAGACATACGCGTAGGAGTCCAGTCTGTTAAAAAAAAAGAAACGGACGTTACTCTACTCGAGTCGGAAACGGAGGCTGAGCGACAATTAAGATTGACATGTTTTGATAACAATGCAAGACTCAATTCTCTCGCTATCACATGCGTTGACAGATTTAGGAAAGCAAACGGATCTCGCAGACCCTCTAATCTTACAGTGTTGACATAAAAGTTAAACATTCGTAGTTTCGAATGGACAAAGAAAACTCTTTCTCTTTTTACA